>NC_064816.1:50817338-50939274 GCF_023721935.1 Panthera uncia
CCCCCCCCCCCCCCCCCCCCCCCCCCCCCCCCCCCCCCCCCATCACACGCACACATACGAATGCCAGGAACTGAGCTTTCTGGGGCATCTCAGGAGTTCCAGGGTAGCTTATTCTGTCCTGTGTGTTCACCTTGGGACACAAATGATCCCCAGTTGGTGATATGTTTCCCTCAAGTGCTCGGGGCCTTTTCGCAGCCCCAAGACATCATCATGACCTCCTGAGGACCAGGTGCTTATGTAGGCACCTAATAAGGGTTGGGTCCTGCCCCTTTGTACCTTGAGGTACCAGGAAAGCTGTTGGAGTCCAATCTGCTCCTACCTTTAGGAACCATTTTTGGTTTTATTTTTGCATTCCTTTCTTCTTCCTGTGTTGCTCTTAATTTGCTCCCAGCATTCATTTTAGCAAAACGTGTTTATCATTGGCCAGGCTCCGTATCAGTTGGTAGAAAAGCAGTTCTAGGAACTGAACTTAACTTGTTAGCCAAATACTCCATGCATCAGCAGGGGTAGTAGCTGTCAGTTGATCTGAGTTTTATGTGATGAGATTTTTTTTCTTGTTTTTTGTTTTCCCCCCTCAGACGAGAACTACTGTTTGCTAGCACTGAGATCATCAAAACCATTTCAATTTAGGTCTTTGCGTGAGAATATATAGCTCCCAAAGATACAGGTCTGGCCTAGGAAAGTGAGGACAAAAAGTAAATAACATCGGTAGAAGGGGAATGATTACTGATACCAGGTAGGTTGAATGGCAACTCACTTACTTTTCAATGATATTATACAAATCAAATAAAATCCTATTCCCTTTTATTTTATTTTAGTTAAGTATTATTGTCCAAAATGAAAATCAGATGTTTTTCTTCTTTTTCATTTTTTTTTTCCAAAGCAAATGGTTGCAAACACTTACTTAATATAATTTACTGGAGCTTTTTTTTTTTTTAAAGAACATTTACATTACTTTCTTTTATGCATGCAGTAACTTTTGATCAGAACATGACTCCACTCTCTTGTTTAATGTTGAGCATCTGGATTAAAGGCTTCTTTTAATCTTAAATACAGATTATGACTCTCTTTCCCTTTAAGCAAACCGCCATAAAACCTTGGCTCTTTTCCAGTTTTCTTCATTAAAGCTCTCTTTATTATAGTGTTTTTGGATGGCAGTCATTAAATGATTGTTATGCACAATGGGCACTTGATTATAATTATTTAACTGGCAATCAGTTATTGCAGCAATTTGGTGGTGTAATTAAAAGGGAGCATGTTGGTACCTGCCAGCATCTTTGAGATCTTCAGCTCTGGATTAGGGAAAGAAGCAGAATCTAAACATATGAACAGGAAGAATCAAGCACTTCTATGAATGGAAGCTTTTCTTTTATTCTTCCCCAATCTGGTTCTTGGCCTGTTTCTTCCATAAGGTGGGTGAACAATAGTGATCAAATAAGATGCGGGTAAGAATTTTTGTGCTACAAACTCCTGAATCAATCAATACATTCAGTAACAAATATAAATTTGCTCCATGTGCTGAGAAATGCTGAATGCATAGAAGTATATTTATAGAAGTCTGCTTTTTTAAACACAAACATTTTTTCCCACTCTGATCTAGGCATTTCAGCATTTCTTTCATGACCTATACATGGCTATGGGATGCCACTAGCAAAAAGTTGGCATAAAAGATGAGTGGCATTCACACCACACCTGGAAAGCCATTAATCACTAAAGAAGTTAGTAACAACGTGATTCCCAAGTTAAGATGGTCCACTGCATGATTCAGAATTCTTTGAGCGTGACAAACATCTAATCCTAACCAACCTTAGCAAAGAAGACATTTCTTGGCTTATGTAGCTGGAATGTTATTGGAACTGCTATTAGGACTAAAGGAAGAGCTGCATGAACCAGGGCTCAGGGTTAGGAACTGGGACCCAGTTCCTCTCAAGACTCACTTTCTGTTCACCTCTCAGCTGAGCCTACCTGTGTTTGGCCTTGTTCTGAGGATGGGCTTCTAGGCCTTTCCCCATGGCAGGGAACGTGGCCATTAGTAGCCCCAGATTCTGATCTTCCTTGCTGAGCAACTCCAGTGGCAACATGTATCTTCCGTCTCTCATAAACCTGTCTCAAGGAATCACAGTACTTCTGATTGGCCGTACCTGGGTCATACACCACCCAGTGAACTAATTATTGTTGCCAAGCCAAGGAAATGACACATATGATTGGCCAAGCCTAGGGGTACCTGCATGGCTTAGTCAGTTCAGCGTCTCACTCTTGATCTGGCTCAGGTCATGATCTCAAGGTTTGTGAGTGTGTGCCCCACGTTGGGCTCTGCACTGACAGCACAGGGCCTGCTTGGGATTCTGTCTCTCCCTCTCTCTGCCCCTCCCCCACTAGCTCGCTCTCTGTCTCTCTCTTTCAAAATAAATTAAAAAAAACGATTGGCCAAGCCTGGATCACATGTCATCCCTGGGAGTAGGGTAAGGAAGATGGAGTCTGTGATTGACCGTCCTATCAGAGACCTTGATGTGTCCCCATAGGTGGTTCACCAATGACTAAGAAAAACACAATGATTATTTTAGAGAATGAATGTGAAAATCTGAATTATCCAAACCTAAAAATGTATTCTACGTGTTTTCCCAAAATGGATCTCCTTCTTTCTTTTAGAAGTATTCCACCTTTGTAAGACTGAGTTATAAAAATGTCCATCTAAGTTTCAAATGATTGCCTAACTTTATCTGCAGTCATCCTTTTTAAAAAAAAATTTTTTTTAATGTTTATTATTTGAGAGAGAGAGAGGGAGCAAGCAGGGGAGGGGCAGAGAGAGAGGGAGACACAGAATCAGAAGCAGGCTCCAGGCTCTGAGCTGCCAGCATAGAGCCCGACTTGGGGCTCGAACCCACAGACCACGAGATCATGACCTGAGCTGAAGTCAGCCGCTTAACTGACTGAGCCACCCAGGCACTCCTCTGCAGTCATTCTTGAGCCCTGAATAGTGTGATCCGAGGACGGGGTCCTGACGAGATGGAACAGGCACAAATAAAGATGGCATGGCCACGGTAGCTGCGCTACTACAAGGGACTAAGGGTCCGGAGTTCCAGGGAACACAGTTTTCAACTACTGCCTCAGAGTATCAAACCACTTAACCACAGTTCTGGATAATAAAAATCTCCATTTTTCTCTTGGTTTAGTTCCACATTTGAACCTGTGAGGGCAAAGGCTAAACAGTCTGCAAAATGGCAGACTTAAAGAGCAAAAGGCCTTTATTTTTATTATTTTTTTAATATTTATTTTGAAAGAGAGAATACATGTCTGAAAGGGGGAAGGGCAGAGAGAGAGGGAGACAGAGGATCTGAAACGGGCCTCTGAGCTGACAGCAGAGAGCCCAATGCAGGGCTCGAACCCACAAGCCATGAGATCATGACCTGAGCCAAAGTCAGATGCTTAACTGAGAGCAACTGCTCATCTGACGGTGGTGCCCAGCAAAAGACCTTTAAAGTGAAAGAAAACATTTGATGAAAATTTAAAAGTGCTTTTCCTACCCCTCCCCTTCACCAACTGAACATGATCTAATCAATAAGGGAAGTATGAATCATGCTATTTATTAAGCATATAAGGAAGATAATCAAATTGTCCAAGCTCAAACTTGAATAAAAATAAATTCTCAATTTCCTATTTATCTTATTAACCAATGCACATTTATTTTTGTTATGTACTTATTTGTACAACTGAGATATTTAAGTTCAGCGCAACTTAAACCACTAATGAAATACTACCCTACCTGAACTCTGGAGCGGGGGGCAAGGAATCCACTTCTTCAAATCAAGTAAGTGCATGTGTATTTACACACACACACTTTTTTAGTTTGTGGATATTGGACAGTGCTAGAGGAGTTTCTTGGGAATCTAATCTTCTCAATGGCAAGCTCCAGCATTGCCTCTGCCAGTAGTTGAGTTCATAGGGACCTCATGCCAATTTTCTTTTCACATATGTGAAATAACAGTTTGGCACATAGCAAACAAAACAGTGACACCATAGAGAAGACTAGTGCTTTTTAAGAAGTGAAATGGGCAGATTCAGAACTAATTTTTTCTCTAGGTGAACTGAGTTTAAATTAAATTAAATGTTGCAAGAGATTACAGTATTTGTGTGACTTTCAAAAAGTCAAAGGCCGCGGCAATAAAGTATTTTCATTTTATAGAGTTTTTCTTGGAAAGGCTGCGTGCCATATGACAGCAGAGTGCTTAAAAACCCAGAGGCTGGTGCCAGCACAAAATCCAAACATCATAAAGTTACTTCCAAAGCCCCGATAATTATCCGTCCCCTCTCTTGGAACAGAGCATCTCTCAACTAGACCAAATCTGCCAGCTCAGAATCACCTTCCTAGCCCAGGGTTTTGAGTATGAAGCTATGGGGAAGGCACGTTCGCCGGGAAGGAAAGGAAAAGTTACTGAACAACAACTGTCAGATGAATCAAAAACCACAGACATTAGCACTGTCCAAGTGAGCATTTTTTTTTCTCTAGCAAAATTTCTTTCTTTCTTTTTTTTTTTAACCAAAGAAAGACAAGGGAGGCCAACCAATGGCCCAGGGGCTGTGGCTGTATGCATATCTGGTCCTTTAGTCAGTTTTTGAAAATCCAGCTAACTTGCTCCCAGCAAAATGCCTACCTCCAACCCTCTCCACTTAGAGCAGTATGCCTTTACCAGATTGGATCATTCTGAAGTAAAGGGGCTGCTTGTTCAGGCTTTGCATGCTTCGGTGGTACCTTGGAATCAGTAAAAAGCCTTGTGATCTGTGCTTCTCTGCTTCCCCAATTTTACCCAAAGGGTGCTGGGGGAGACTTGCCTTCTGCCTATGCTGCTTCTATACGCAGAAGCCCTCTGAAAGCCTTGCTGACCAGGACTTGAGATCCATGTTCTTCAGTGAATTTCCATCAGAGGGTCTCTGCCAAGTCACATAAATCTGTCAAAGAAGGCTTGTCTAGGAGAGCACCGAGTCCCTGTCCACAGAGTGTTGGCTCAACAACCATCCTCGAGTGCTGGCCAGGCCTCTCGTCTTTCCCACCCCCTTCATTAGACTTCACTACCACCTGCTAATGCATCTAAAAGGAGCAAGAGGTCTTGGTCACAACAGATGATTAGAGTTGATGCCAGAAGTGTAAACAAGTCATAAATTACTCTTAATTCTTCTTGGCTATGGATGCTGTTAGTCTTTAGTGATGGAAAAATATACTCACTTTAATCTCTTTTATTTATATAATATAATAGTTGGTCTTCTCATATGACTATAAATCTCACTTTTCTTTAACAAGCATTTCCTAAGCATGTGCTCTAGGCAAAGTACTGTGCAAGCTGCTACTCTTGAGAACAGATAAGGGAGTTCGTGTTTAGTGGGCACAGAGTTTCAGTCCAGAAAGATGAAAAAGTTCTGGTGATAGATGGTGGTGATGGTTGTACGACAGTGTGAATGTACTTAATGCCATTGAACTGTACATTTTAAAATGGCTAAAATGGTAGATTTTCTTAAATATTTTTAGCACAGAATAAATTAGAGGTCTTAAACTTTTTTTTTCAGTAAAGATTAATTATTTGTTGTAAGATGTCAGTTCCACATATATCCTATCCTATATCCAGCAAAATAAAAGTGTGTGGGACTAACCACAAAAATCTAGAATTCTACATTTCTTGTATTTCACATAGCAAGTACTGAGGTCATTATTTCACTGATTTCTCCTATTGTCAGAATACTATATAAGGTCATATTTAAGTTAACAAATGATTATCCTCTGCGATCGAAGTGAAGAGTCTCAGCAATTGCATTGTAAAACGAACCACTGAGTCAGGCCTTCTACTTAACATCCATACCACAGGGCCCCAAAATGACCAGAGCTTTGTTGAGCTTGGGGAACAGAGAATCAGATCCTGTCTTGGGGCCTGCTAAAGTGGAGAAAGCCCTGGCCTTCGGGCTCTGGTTCCTGCCTCTGCCTTTGGCCAGTGCTATAAGTGTGGGCAGGCCATCTCGTCTTCATGGGCTGCTGTGTCCTAATCTGTAAAATGGGAGTGAAGATGCCCTCCATGCAGGCTGTTGGGAGTAAACATGCAGACACTTGTGAAAACACTTAGTGCTGGGCTGGGGGCATAACAGGTGATAAGTCAGTGCCATCTCCCTTGCCCCTGAGGCTTTTGTGACAAAGGATCCTAATGCAGTGGGTGTCTGAGACAGCCTCCAGAGCGCCCTTCATCCCACATGTGTGGGAGTACGTGAGCCTCCTCCTGAAAATCTTTTCTCCCTCTGCTGATACCCAGGTCTCCTCTCCAGTCATTCTCTAAACTCTGCTCTCCTGCTCTGCCTGCCTTTGAACTGGGAAGTTCATGATGCCAATTTATTGATGTTGTGTGAGAGGGGAAATGGCCCGCCCCCGGCCCCACGCCACCAGCAGCTGTGGAAGCACAGCAGTGCTCCGTGTCTTTTGGTGTTGGATCTCCTGCTCTTTCATGAGCCCAAGGCCTCACTGTCTCGCTTCTCAGACCCAGTACCTTTCCCTAGGGTTCAAATGTCTTCCCCTTGGTTTCCTGTGACCTCTTGTCCCTCAGTTGGGAGCTAGGAGCAAAGGAAGGTACCTGTTACCCCAGACCTGTCTTTTAGTCTGGTAGCTTGGCCCCAGCACTCCCTCTTCCTGCAGGTCTGCAAAGCTGTACCTGGGAACTGTTACCCTTCCTTCCTTGTGGATCCACGCTGTTCCTCTGGCTCCAGAGGACAGCCCGGCCTTGTATCAGACGTCACCAAGACCTAGAATTCAGTTTGTTGAAGATTAAAGTACTTTGATGGGTGGCATAAATTATCAGCTTCCCCAGGTTCACGACATCTGACTGATAAACATCTGGGTGATAAAGAGCTGGGCACCCCTTCCATACCAGCACTGCAAGCTAGTGCCAGGCTACCAAGTTTGTGGTTTCAACCCTTTTATTATTGTTTTTAACTTTTTAATTCAAAACTGTGTAATTTATATACAATTAAATCTTAATTGTGTACAGATCTTCAGTATACATCTCAATTTTTATGATCTGCGCATCTGTATCAATACTACCCAGACTGAGATTCAGAGCATTCCCTGTGCTCCAGAGCCTTGGAACCCCTTCCTGTCAGTACCCCCACAAAGGCAACTACTGCTCCAATCTCTATCATTTTAGATTGGATTGGGTTCTCGTCTTTTCTGCACCTACTCCCACCCTTAAATCCCAATTTTCTATTTAATATCATTTAAGAATTCGAAATTGGTTATTGCCTGTTGTGACCGAAAAGAAACAAAGTAGTGGTCATTTTAGAAATGCTTCTTCTGCCCTCCCCACCTACAAACATTCTAATGTGCCCTCTGCCCCCACCAGCCCCATCAACCAGGTCATGGTCAGGGAGGTGAGATACCCACCCTTTCTGGTCAGTTATGCTCTGTCCCAGAGTCTGAAAAGGAATAGAAACAGAAGCTCTGGGACCTTAGTCCTGTTTTCCTGGGCCCAAACCTCAAGGTATAGTACTTTCTAAGCTGAACAAGAGTGTGGTTCTTAGAATCATCAGATACCAATTGAGCTTCCAACATACTCAGATTCCTGTTTTCCTTTTTCTGTCAAAGTAGGTTTATCTTTCCCCTGATTATGTTTTTAGTTTCCTCAGGAATGAGGAATGCATTTGATGAGGAATATCACCATCGCACTCCCCTTTCAGCATGTTAATGTTGACCATCTTGAACTGTTTGTACTGGGGAGTATTATGAGAAGATGATTTTATAGGAGGTACACAGAAGCCCCCATTTTGGCATGTACTGCCATACTCAAATCCGTATATTTAAAAATGGAGCTTAGTCTGTTTATCCTACAGTAAAAATACATACAAGAAGCTATTATTATATTGACATTGGAGCCAAACAGGAAATCACAGGATTCACAGATGTTATCTGCTTTAATGCAGTGGGTTTTCTACACACTGACTTTGTAGCCAATCAGGATAGACTCCACAAAAGGATTTAAGGAACATGTTATTGACATAATGTGTATTTCTTGGGCTTTGCAGACTATATTGTGTTCCCAGAGTTCTGAGGGCGAAAGTGAGAAGGAGGCTTAGAGATGAACAGCAAGAAAGAATTGAGATCGATTCCATCATTACCATGAAAATATAATTATAACATTCTTTAATATGGGGTAGATTTTGGTATAATTCAACAATGTATGTAAGCACTTATTATATGCACAGAATTGTGCCTAAAGCAGTTTGCAGCCCAAAGGGAAGGTAATATGTCAAAAGGAGTAAGTCCTCAAAACTGTCTTTTTAAAATTTTTTTAATGTTTATTTATTTTTGAGAGAGAGAGCATGATGAGGGGAGGGGCACAGAGAGAAGGGGACAGAATCTGAAGCAGGCTGCAGACTCTGAGCTGACAGCACAGAGCCCGACACAGGGCTCGAACTCATGAACCAGAGATCAGAGACCTGAGCCAAAGTCAGATGTTTAACCAACTGAGCCACCCAGGCACCCCAAAACTGTCTTTTTCAACATTTTTATCCATGATTTAGATTAGGACAAAATTGGCACATGTAGCTGACTCATGGGTGATGCTAAACCTGGAAGAGACTGAAAACAAGCTCTAAAGAGATCATGACAGACGGGAGGCTGAACCTAGAAAGTTGAAATACAGCAGGCACAAGTGTAAGTCCTTAGATCATTTTTTACAAAGCTTCTGTGAGTATTGAGTGGGGGAGATACAAAAACATCAGCACTTGGGAGAAGAGGTTGTGGACGCTTGCAGGCACAGCGTGGGTGAAGCAGTAGTATGAAGAGGTGTAACAGTAGCTTCTGCACTGTGAACTCATGCTTCTCAAAATTCCATTACACACACTCGAAGCTGCTGAACAGAAGGAATAGGCGACCTCATGACTGTGTGTGGGTGTGGAGGACTCACATTTATGGGGGATGGACTTCATACCAGTCGAAGGGCCCCGGTGGCCACTTGTCAGAGGGATTGTGGAAGAGATCTGTGTGCCCTGTAGGTTTGGAACAGGCCTCATCCAACCCTGATTCCCTATGGTTGTTTGTGTGCACGTGTGACCTCAGCACACAGTGCAGGGTTGGGTGACCTCCAGTAAGATGGCCATGGGCTAGAACATCTGGGGAAGGAGGCAGGAGCTGACATGCATCTTGAAGTGTGACAGAATTGAGGAGTACAAGGTGAAGATAGACAGGCATGGGATGTGAGGGGTGTGTTGGGAGACAATGCAAGAGAAGTTTGGGTCAATAGGGTGGAACAATAGAGTGAGAAACCCTAGAGGATGGAGATTTGGACACCCTTGTTCTCACTTGGTCTCCTACAAGGACACAGGGTGACACAGACCCCAACCCTACAACCTTGGTGATATTAGCAGTTCCCTGTTTTGTTGGTTGATAGGCAGTGGGGGTGTCCAGACCAAACCACTCAAAAGTTATTTCTAGTACAGAAGGGTCACAATCAGTTTCCTCTTTTTTTTCTCTCTCTCTCTCTTTTCATGTTTATTCATTTATTTTGAGAGAACACATGCTCACAAGTGGGGAAGGGGCAGAGACAGAGGAGGAAAGAGAAAATCCCAGCACACAGAGCCTGATGCAGGGCTTAAACCCACAAACCATGAGATCATGACCTGAGCTGAAATCAAGAGTCAGTTGCTTAACCAAATGAGCTACCCAGGCGCCCCCACAGCCAGTTTCCTAAAGGCCATGGGGGAAAGGCACCTTGTCAGGACATGAGCAGTAAGGCTTATGCACCTGCAGCCTCAGTGGAGGTTTTGCATTTGTACCAATGCTATGTTTCTAAACTTTCCAAAGCTTCAGGTTGTCATTCCCAGAGGCCATCATTCTAACCAAGTTTCTGTTTTGCCTTTGTTCATAAATGAGGCTTGAGAGAGCCCTTCTGTAGGTAAAACACTTTATCTAGTTTTATTTCCAACATTCACCCTTTATTTTCTCTTAACTGAACAGCCAACAGCAAGATGCAGAGCGTATTCAGGGGACATTGACTCAGTTCATTTGCACTGTAAGGACTTGCACTGCATCGTGTTACTTTTTGCAAACACATCACAGTTGTATTTCCAGGCATTTTCTGCACAATGGCCCTACGACGTGAGTAAGTTAGGGCTCATTCCCCATCTTGCAGATGAGGATATTAATGCAGGAGAGGTGAACTGAAGTGGGGAGAGTAGTTTAGTTAATGTGGAGAACAGCCCATTTTACGAATGGAAAGGCCATTGGAAGTGGGACATTTTTGCTCTTTAACTAAAGAAACATTACAGAGAAAGGGTTTGGCGTTGGCAAGGCCAAGTTAAACAGGATACCGCATTCTCTCCCAGTGTTTCCACCACCACGCCCCGTCCTCACTCCGGTGCTTGCGGGTCACTTCCTAATCTGTGAATGGGTTCGCTGACCTGTAAGCAAGGATGGGAGGTGGAGATTTCACTTGCACAAACCCATCGAAGGAAGTCATTCTGCAAGTTTCCCAAGGATGAGGGAATGTTTTTTTCTTCTCCCTCTGTTGCCACTCCCCCTCCTGTTCCACTGTAAAACAACCTCAGCCTCACTACCCGAGCAAAAACTGTAACCCAGAGCTACGTTCAGAGGCCTGCTGTGGCCGTGTTTATCTTGGTCTTCTTTGGAGGCTACTGAGGTTTTGTGCCCCCCCACTAGTCCAGTGCCTCTAAAAAGACATTTCAGGGCTATCAAAGAGACTGCAATATCTGGGGGCCATTTAAAAAGCCAGAGACATGTTCTGTGACTCATCACCAAGTCCTGATATTCAATAATCCCATCACCCTAGGGGGTCCCAAATACTGTCTCATTTGATCTTCTACCCAGTTTGAATAAAGAATCAGGAGGGCTTTACAGGCTGATTGCATAGGATGCATTATCATTCCTTCTGAAGTTAGGAAAAATAAAGCTGTTATTGCTTGAATTAAAACAAAATAAACACAAACCCATAGGACTTTCCTAATGTCCTTTCTGATGTGGCCTTTACTGGGTGTTTCTTGTGTTTGTAATTGTGTCAAGTTCTAAGTCCGTCATTCTGCTCCATGATTTCCCTTGATTTTCCATCGTCTTCTCCTTGTCATACTCAGGTGCTTCTACTCTGTCTTCATGCAGGTTGTACAGAGCTTGTTTATTCCCTCAAGACAGAAAGCAGATCATTTGCTTAATTTTTATTTTCAATGTTGTCTGTGAGTTGTCATCATGGGGCAGCTTTGGTACATGAGGCTGATCTTTGTTCCCTGGAAGTCTCTGCCAATATTCCGGCCTGTTGTATACATTCACTGCTATTATCGTAATAATAGTTTACAGAAGCCCAGATTATGATATTTTAATAATATAGAGCCCTTTGTTGGTATAAATGCTTCATGCAAATTGGAATGAAATATTAAAACCGCAATTTTGGCTCTACTTATCAGTATACAAAAAGATTGGACCTGATTCCTCAGATAGAAATGAGCCCTTGTTGGCAATTTAGGATTTCTTCATGTCTTACATCGCAGTGCCCTCATTTTAAGAGCAAAGAAGTGGAGATCTAGGACTACTCTTTGGTGAGTTTTTGGTCAAGATGACATTGAGTTCCAAGTATCCTGGCTCTCAATCCAGTATTTTTCTCTCCTATGTTTAACCCCTCTTTTTGTATACTTTCCTAGAAGCAAGGCTGTGATCTCCAAGTGGAATTTCTGTAAACTCAATTCCAGCATGCCCCAGTTAAAAGAATCCTAAAACAGCAATTTTCCAAGCATGCAGTCAAGGGCTATGATTCCTGTTCTCAGGATTATAGCTTTGGGAACTTTGCAGTGTAGACTCCTGTGCACTGTGGCTGCTGAGGGAGGGGCCTAACACCTACTGTGTATTCTATCAGGCTTGTCCTACATAGGGGCTTTGCTATTTCAGGTGGTATCATTTCCTACCTTCTCACCCTCCATCTACTACCCCGCTTGGATTAATCTTCCACAAACACTGGTTGTTACTGATCACTGCTGTGACCAAACACCTTCCTCCGATCAAAGCTCCAAACTCTGTGACCAAACACCTTCCTCCGATCAAAGCTCCAAACTCTTCAGCTGCTTCTCCAGCCCCCTCCTGCCCCCCGCCAGACCACTGTCCTCACCGTCTCCAGAACAGGCCATATTGATTCCCAATCTTCTTTGCTCTTGTAAAAGCTCTCCTCCTGTCTTTGGTTCAGGCATGCCCACCCTGCAGGAGCCCGGCCAGTCCCACTTGTTTGACTCCGTCCTAGGCCGTGCTGCAGCCTGGCTGTACATCCCTCAGGCTGACCTCCTGAAATGTGTGCTGATTCTATGAGAGTGTACAACTGCAGCCGTTGACATCCTGATTGCATCACTGTCCTGAGCTCTGGTCTCTGAAACTCAGCTATGAGCTCCCAGAGAAGTTCTCAGACTTTCTCAGTTCACAGTGCTCTCAGAGTCTCAGGGATTATTTCACAGAGCCACTGGGCCAAAAGAAATACAGGGAGGTTTCATTTATGAAGCATTTAGGACTCAATAAGTAGTCCTGTCCTAACAGTTGAATGGCTCTTTGAAAAAATACTGCACACAAATGGAAAGAAAACATCACTGTTTTATTCTGAAATAAACACAATTATTTACTAATAGGTTATAGGTTCCTGTTGGGTACTGCACAGCTTCCCAAAGCTTGGAATCAGATGGGACACTGACACATTCCTTTCATGTTCTATGTTTTCACATAATACTTTTATAATACGACTGCCCAAAACCCAGTTTTGCAAAGGTACGAGATCATCAAAAAGAATATAGCACAAACTAAAATGTTGAAGCTGTAAACTACCTTGATTTGGTAGTTTCTGTAGTGCCTGGTAGATACTGTGTATCATGTTTTCCTGAAATTTTTAAAATATCCCATCCCATGGTACAAATTCACTGCAGTACCCCGAGGCACTGAGGCACACGCTTTGGGAACCACACCTCTGGTGTAATATCTCCCATGCTTCTCTTGTGTGTTCCCCAAAGTGCATTGAGCAATGCAATCTTCATAGTGGTAGCCAATTAATACTTTATGAGGATTTTAATCCTTGACCGTCTGATAGAGGCCATAAGCATCACAAAATCAGCAGTGTGTTGAGTTCTCTGGCATGGCAATAATTCAAGTTAAGTCCATTTCAGTATCTTTTGGGGGAATGTGTAAAGGAAATTCCTATACTAAATGGAGGTTGGCTTAAGTGTCCTTTAAATTCCATTCCACTGGTAAGGTTCTTTAATTCAGTAGAAGCCATATGTCATAGAGGATCGACATAAGCACAACGGCATGACAAGAGGGTTAAGTTTAAGGATGAAACATCTCAAACCCCTAGGCAAAAAATATAAAAATATTTGAATTCTAACTTGCTAAATTTGATATGGAGGTAGAGACATAAAGCCGCTGTTTCCTTAATTAATAAGGTAGATTCGTTGATAAACCGTTTTTCTTTCAGTTGCCACAGAAATTGGCCATATAGGAGGACACTGAGAAAACCACAGTACATATCAGAAAAGTAGAAGTAGCACACACAAAAAAATCTGATCATCTGTAATACAACTAAAAAAATACAAATTAAGAAAAATTAATACATGAGAATAAAATGCCACTGGGAGTTTTAAAAACTCCTGTTGGGTCAGTGAGGAAATCAGAATGAAAATGGTAGATTATCTAGAAATAATGTGAACATGCTACACATAAATATTTTTTGACACACTAATATAATACTTAGGAAAATATACCAACCTAAGTTCTCTTATGAATAACAAAAATGAATGAAAATAAGAGAAATGGTGCATCAAACTTAGGACATTATAAAAAAATTAACCCACAGATGGCAGAAGAAAAATCTTAGAAAAGTACCTACGACACAGTAAGCACTTAATAGATGCTAGCCATTATTATTATTTACCTGTCACAAAAGTTGAGGAGTTTCTATTTGAATGGTACAGAAAAGTCTCCTGGATATAGTACTAAATTTGAAAAGCAAGGCTCACTTTTGAGATAGCTGGGGAAGGTGGAATATGGACTCCATATTAGATGATTGATAGGATTGAATTAATGTTAATTTTCATGAGTATGATGATGTCATTATGGGTGTGCAGGAGGGTGCCCTTATTCTTACAGGACACATGCTGGTGCATTCAGAAGTATCATGATGTCTGTTGTATACTTTTCAGTGATTCGGTAAAAAATAAACATAGATGAAGAGAAAAATGTGGGAAAATATCAATACATTTATGTGAATAGGATCAAGGTGTTGATTCAAGCTTCCTCTAAGTTTGAAGCTTTGCAAAAGATAAAAAAGATATTACCAAAAACCAAGGTATAGGACATGTGTAGCGTGTTTTTTAAGAACCATATGTGTGTATGTGTGTGTGTGTGTTTATATGTCTACATGCTTGTATAATGCATGAACTCTAAGGGATATACCAGAAATTGAGTGATTGCTACTGGGGAAAGGAATTGGTTGGCTGGGGACAGGACTGGAAGGAAACTTAGCTTTTGAATTTGTACTGTATGCTTCCATTTTCTATCTTAATGGGAAAAATAAAGCTATTGTAATGTTTTTTGTTTTTTTTTAAACCCTATGTCCTGTGCTCAGTTTCACTGTTGTGCCATCACTGTATAAATGAAATAATTTATGCCCAGGGTGGGGCAAAGACTACTTACGAAGTGCCTTCACTCTGTGCAGATTTCTTGGATGGTTCCCTCCTTGCTCTGTTGGGAGTCTGCTGTGGGTTTCCTGTGGGTCAGCAGCCTGAATGCCTCCTGCCCCAGCATCCGGCCCCCTCCCGCACACAGCACCCTTTGACTTTGGCTCTGTGGGGGTTTCATGAAGACGTTTTCACAGCTGGTGGAAGGTGGTGGGCAAATGGGACGGTCCTCAGAGGCAAAGGTGTGGGCTTCCTGTTTTTGCTGTGACTCAGACATGTGGGAGAGCATTTCTGTTCAACACTCTTAATAAATAACTTGCTCACCCTGACAAGTGAGACTCCCCAGTGCCAGAGTTCAGGACAAGAGGCACCTGATCCTCTAGGCTTCTTCATGGTGAAAACCAGAACTGACAGTCTTTTGGATGTGGCTTGTGGTGCCAGTGATTTCGGAGCTGGAAGGGATATACCTGAGAGATCCAAACTATCCACTTTATAAATGAAGCCCCTGAGGCCAGGAGAGGTCCACTGACTTGGACGAGTGACACAGCCTGTAACCAACCATACGGCCCCTGAGCTATCTCTGCAGGGTTCTTTCCATGACCCTGCAGCCGCCTGAGAGGCTGGGGACTCTGGCGCAGGCCTTAAACTCATTACACTGGGCAGATGCTTACTTTCTCTCAAAAGAAAAGGGTGCAGTGCAGTGTGGCCTAAAGGTCAAGGAGGGAGAGGGGGATGAGAAAGAAGGCACGGTTTACTAAAAACTGTTATTTTGTCCATGCAAGGTCTCACAGGGAACCCAATTCACCTCTTACTTGAAAGAGACTGATAAACTTGTGAGGATTTTATCCCTTGCCCTCAGAGTATTAAAATACTAACACTGAAGACTTTACATAGAATATTTGAGAACTTTTTTTTCACTATTAACTTTATTAAGAAATACTTCAGGGGACGCCTGGGTGGCTCAGTCAGTAGACGTCTGACTTCAGCTCAGGTCATGATCTCACGGTTCGTGAGTTTGAGCCCCACATCAGGCTCTGTGCTGACAGCTCAGAGCCTGGAGCCTGCTTCGGATTCTGTGTCTCCCTCTCTCTCTGCTCCTCCCCCACTCACACTCTGTCTCTCTCTCAAAAATAAATAAAAACATTAAAACAACAAAAAAAATTTTTTAAAAAGAAATACTTCAGGGGCGCCTAGGTGGCTCAGTCGGTTAAGCATCTGACTTCAGCTCAGGTCATGATCTTGAGGTTCGTGAGATCAAGCCCCGTGTTGGGCTCTGTGCTGACAGCTCAGAGCCTGGAGCCTGCTTCGGATTCTGTGTCTCCCTCTCTCTCTGCCCCTCCCCTGCTCATGCTCTGTCTCTCTCTCTCTCTCTCTCTCTCTCTCTCTCTCTCTCTGTCAAAAATAAATAAACATTAAAAACAAAAATTTTAAAAAAGAAAAAAGAAATACCTCAGGGGGCACCAGGGTGGCTCAGTCAGTTAAGCATCTGCCTCTTGGTTTTGGCTCAGGTCATGATCTCAGGGTTCATGAGTTTGAGCCCCAAGACAGGCTCTGCACTGACAATGCGGGGCCTGCTTGGAATTCTCTCTGCCCCTCTCCCAATCATGCACTCTGTCTTTCTCAAAATAAATAAATAAACTTAAAAAAAAAATAAGGAAATACTTCAGACTTGCAAAAAAGACTTAGTGAGTATAATGAAAACCTACATACTACACTCAGCCAAAGCAGGACATGGACTATTTAGTTGAAGCCCTGGCCCATTTCCTGATCACAGGCCTTCCCTCTCCCCTCCCCGAGACGTAAGCCCCGCCCTTAATATAGTACTTATCATTGCTCTGTGTGCCTTTATACCCTGACTGCATGTGTGATGTCTCCCTAGATAAGGTATCACCTTGTTTTCCATAAAATGTCATAGAGAGGGTGTCATGTTGTACATATCCTTCCACTATTATCTTTTTCCACTCAAGAGTATATTTTTGAGGAGGAGCCAAGATGGTGGAACAGCATGGAAGTTTTTTGTGTGTCTCGCATCCATGAAATACAGCCAGACCAACACTAAACCATCCTACGCACCTAGAAAACTGATTAGGGGATTAACACAACAGTCTGCACAACCTGAACCACAGAATTCAGCAGGAATTCACCCCAAAAGAAAGAGCACGAAGAAATGACAGCCAGGAATTTAACCAACACAGATACAACAAGATGTCTGAACCAGAATTTAGAATCACATAATAAGAATACTAGCTGGAGTAAAAAATAGAGTAGAATCCTTTTCTGCAGAGATAAAGAAGTAAAAAATAGAATGAAATAAAAAATGCTATAACTGAGCTGCAATCATGGATGGATGCAGTGGCAGCAAGGATGAATGAGGCAGAATCAACGATATAGAGGACAAACTTATAGAGAATAATGAAGCAGAAAAAAAAGGGAGATTAAAGCCAAAGAGCATGATTTAAGAATTAGAGAAATCAGTGACTCATTAAAAAGGAACGACATCAGAATCATAGGGGGTCTCAGAAGATGAAGAGAGAGAAAAAGGGGTAGAAGGGTTATGTGAGCAAATCATAGCAGAAAACTTTCCTAACCTGGGGAAAGACACCCATATCAAAACCCAGGAAGCACAGAGGACTCCCATAAGATTCAACAAAAACCAACCATCAACAAGGCATATCATAGTCAAATTCACAAAATACTCAGGCAAGGAGAGAATCATGAAAGCAGCAAGGGGAAAAAAAGTCCCTAACCTACAAGGGAAGACAGATCAGGTTTGCAGCAGACTATCCACAGAAACTTGGCAGGCCAGAAAGGAGTGGCAGGATATATTCAGTGTGCTGAATCAGAAAAATATGCAGCCAAGAATTCTTTATCCAGCAAGGCTGTCATTCAAAATAGAAGGAGAGATAAAAAGTTTCCCAGACAAACAAAAGTTAAAGGAGTGTGTGACCACTAAACCAGCCCTGCAAGAAATTTTAAGAAATTCTCTCTGAGGGGAGAAAAGATAAAACACACACACACACACACACACACACACACACACACACACACACCAAAAGCAAAAAAGATTAGAAAGGCCCAGAAAACACCACCAGAAACTCCAACTCTACAGGCATCATAATGGCAATAAATTCATATCTTTCAGTACTCACTCTAAATGTCAATGCACTCAATGCTACAATCAAAAGACATAGGGTAACAGAATGGATAAGAAAACAAGATCCATCTATATGCTGTTAATAAGAGACCCACTTTAGACCTAAAGACACCTTCAGATTGAAAATAAGGGGATGGAGAACCATCTATCATGCTAATGGTCAACAAAAGAAAGCCGAAGTAGCCATACTTATATCAGACAATCTAGACTTTAAAATAAAGATTGTATCAAGAGATGCAGAAGGGCATTATATCATAATCAAGGGGTCTACAGACCAAGAAGACTTAACAGTTGTAAACATCTATGCGTCAAGTGAGAGCACCCAAATATATAAATCAATTAATCACAAACATAAACTCATCGATAGTAATACCATAATAGTAGGAGACTTCAACACCCCACTCACAGCAATGGACAGATCATCTAATCAAAAAATCAACAAGGAAACAATGACTTTGAATGACACACTGGACCAGATGGACGTAACAGATATATTCAGAACATTTCATCCTAAAGCAGCAGAATGTACGTTCTTCTCCAGTGCACATGGAACGTTCTCCAGAATAGACCATATACTGGGACACAAATCAGCCCTAAGTAAGTAAAAAAAGATCGAGATCATACCATGCATATTTTCAGACCACAACGCTATGAAACTCGAAATCAGCCACAAGAAAAAATTTGGAAAGGTAACAAATACTTGGAGACTGAAGAACATCCTACTAAAGAATGAATGGGTTAATCAAGCAGTTAAAGAGGAAATTAAAAACTATATGGAAGTCAATGAAA
Organism: Panthera uncia; assembly: GCF_023721935.1. NCBI lineage: Eukaryota > Metazoa > Chordata > Mammalia > Carnivora > Felidae > Panthera > Panthera uncia. The sequence goes on from NC_064816.1 coordinate 50,835,958, forward strand.
ATTATAACACCACAACCCAAAACCTCTGGGTCGCAGCAAAGGCAGTCATAAGAGGAAAGTATATAGCAATCCAGGCCTTCCTAAAAGAAGAAAGGTCTCAGATACACAACCTAACCTTACACCTTAAGGAGCTGGAAAAAGAACAGCAAATAAAACCCCAAACCAGCAGAAGACAGGAAATAATAAAGATTAGAGCAGAAATTAATGCTGTCGAAACCAAAAAAACGGTAGAACAGATCAATGAAACCAGAAGCTGGTTCTTTGAAAGAATTAACAAAATTGATAAACCACTAGCCAGTTTGATCAAAAAGAAAAAGGAAATGACCCAAATAAATAAAATCAAGAATGAAAGAGGAGAGATCACAACCAGCACAGCAGAAATGAAAACAATAAGAGAATATTATGAGCAATTATATGCCAATAAAATGGGCAATCTGGAAGAAATGGACAAATTCCTAGAAACATATACACTACCAAAACTGAAACAGGAAGAAATAGAAGCTTCGAACAGACCCATAACCAGTAATGAAATCGAATTAGTAATCAAAAATCTGCCAAAAAACAAGAGTCCAGGGCCAGATGGCTTTCCAGGGGAATTCTACCAAACGTTTTTTTTTTTTTTAATTTTTTTTTCAACGTTTTTTATTTATTTTTGGGACAGAGAGAGAGACAGAGCATGAACGGGGGAGGGGCAGAGAGAGAGGGAGACACAGAATCGGAAACAGGCTCCAGGCTCCGAGCCATCAGCCCAGAGCCCGACGCGGGGCTCGAACTCACGGACCGCGAGATCGTGACCTGGCTGAAGTCGGACGCTTAACCGACTGCGCCACCCAGGCGCCCCATCTACCAAACATTTAAAGAGTTAACACCTATTCTTTAAGCTGTTCCAAAAAATAGAAATGGAAGGAAAACTTCCAAACTCTTTCTATGAAGCCAGAATTACCTTGATTCCAAAACCAGAGACCCCACTAAAAAGGAGAACTATAGACCCATTTCCCTGCTGAACATGGATGCAAAAATTCTCAACAAGATATTAGCCAACCGGATCCAACAATACATTTAAAAAATTATTCACCATGACCAAATGGGATTTATACCTGGGATGCAGGGCTGCTGGTTCAATATTCGCAAAACAATCAATGTGATTCATCACATCAATAAAAGAAAGGACAAGAACCACATGATCCTCTCAATGGATGCAGAGAAAGCATTTGACAAAATACAGCATCCTTTCTTGATAAAAAACCCTTAAGAAAATAGGAATAGAAGGATCATACCTTGAGATCATAAAAGCCATATATGAAAGACCCAATGCTGATATCATCCTCTATGGGGAAAAACTGAGAGCTTTTCCCTCAAGGCCAGGAACATGACAGGGATGTCCACTCTCACCACTGTTGTTCAACATAGTACTGGAAGTCTTAGCCTCAGCAATCAGATAACAAAGAAATAACAGGCATCCAAATTGGCCAGGAGGAGGTCAAACTTTCACTCCACAGATGACATGATACACTATATGGAAAACCCAAAAGATTCCACCAAAAAACTGCTAAAACTGATCCATGAATTCAGCAAAGTGGCAGGATATAAAATTAATGCACAGAAGTCAGTTGCATTCCTATACACCAACTGTGAAGCAACAGAAAGAGAAATCAAGGAATCAATCCCATTTACAATTGCAAATACCTATGAATAAATCTAACCAAAGAGGTGAAAAATCTATACACTGAAAACTATACAAAGCCTATGAAAGAATTTGAAGAAGAAACAAAAAAATGGAAAAAGATGCCATGCTCCTGGATAGGAAGAACAGATATTGTTAAAATGTCGATACTACCCAAAGCACTCTACATATTCAATGCAATCCCTATCAAAATAACACCATTCTTCACAGAGCTAAAACAAATAATCCTAAAATTTGTATAGAACCAGAAAAGACCCCGAATAGCCAAAGCGATCTTGAAAAAGAAAACCAAAGCAGGAGTCATCACAATCCCAGACTTCAATCTATACTATAAAGCTGTAATTATCAAGACAATATGGTACTGGCACAAGAACAGACACTCAGATCAATGGAACAGAACAGAGAACCCAGAAATGGACCCACAAACGTATGGCCAACTAATCTTTGACAAAGCAGGAAAGAATATCAAATGGAATAAAGACAGTCTCTTCAGCAAGTGGTTCTGGGAAAACTGGACAGCAACATGCAGAAGAATGAACCTGGACTACTTTCTTACACCATCCACAAAAATAAACTCAAAATGGATGAAAGACCTCAATGTAAGACAGGAAGCCATCAAAATCCTCGAGGAGAAAGCAGGCAAAAACCTCTTTGACCTTGGCCACAGCAACTTCTTACTCAACACATCTCCAGAGGCAAGGGAAACAAAAGTAAAAATGAACTACGGGGACCTCATCAAAATAAAAAGCTTCTGCACAGCAAAGGAAACAATCAACAAAACTAAAAGACAACCAACAGAATGGGAGAAGATATTTGCAAACTACATATCAGATAAAGGGTTAGTATCCAAAATCTATAAAGAACTTATCAAACTCAACACCCAAAAAACAAATAATCCAGTGAAGAAATGGGTAAAAGACATGAATAGACACTTCTCCAAAGAAGACTTCCAGATGGCCAACTGACACATGAAAAAATGCTCAACATTACTCATCATCAGGGAAATACAAATCAAAACCACAATGAGATACCACCTTACACCTGTCAGAATGGCTAACATTAACAACTCAGGCAACAACAGATGTTGGGGAGGATGTGGAGAAGGAGGATCTCTTTTGCATTGTTGGTGGGAAGGCAAGCTGGTGCAGCCACTCTGGAAAACAGTATGGAGGTTCCTCAAAAAACTAAAAATAGAACTACCCTACGACCCAGCAATTGCACTACTAGGCATTTATCCACGGGATACAGGTGTGCTGTTTTGAAGGGACACATGCACCCCTGTGTTTATAGCAGCACTATCAACAATAACTAAAGTATGTAAAGAGCCCAAATGTCCATCGATGGGTGAATGGATAAAGAAGATGTGGTATATATATACACAATGGAGTATTACTCAGCAATCAAAAAGAATGAAATCTTGCTATATGCAATTACGTGGATGGAACTAGAGGGTACTATGCTAAGTGAATTAGTCAGAGAAAGACAAAAATCATAGGAGTTCACTCAAATGAGGACTTTAAGAGACAAAACAGATGAACATAAGGGAAGGGAAGCAAAAATACTATAAAAACAGGGAGGGGCACAAAACAGAAGAGACTCATAAATATAGAGAACAAACTGAGGGTTACGGGAGGGGTTGTGGGAGGGGGAATGAGCTAAATGGGTAAGGGGCATTAAGGAATCTACTCCTGAAATCATTGTTGCACTATATGCTAACTAATTTGGATGTAAATTTTAAAAAATAAAAAATAAAATTAAAAAAAGAGTATGTTTTTGAGATTCATCCATACTGCTGCGTGTAGCCCCAGTTCAGCCATTTTCACCAGGGCAGAACATTTTATTGATCACATATTTGCAAACATATCCATTCTTCTGTTTTAACCATTTAGGTTGTTTTCAACCTTTGATTCAAACAATGGCCCAACAAACATCTTTGCACTTGTTCCTTGTGCACACAGTATTCACCTTTTCTCACTATTGCTGTATCCTTCATTGATCTACACAAAGAACAAATGGTTCTGTCCCTTTTTGTTTGAGAAATTCATGATTCAAGGGTGCCTGGGTGGCTTAGTTGGTTAAGTGCCTGACTTTGGCTCAAGTCATGATCTCACAGTTTGTTGGTTCGAGCCCGGCATCAGGCTCTGTGGAAACAGATCAGAACCTGGAGCCTGCTTCAGATTCCGTGTCTCCGTCTCTTTCTGCCCCTCCCCCACTAGCACTCTGTCTCTCTCTCTCTCTCTCAAAACTAAATAAACATTAAAAAAAAATTCATGATTCAGGAAAGTGGGTGTTTCTCTGAGAGACAGCACTTTGATTTACCTCAGGGTTTTAATTTGGAGAATGCTGTATTAAATCATCTGGGAATTTTTTTTTCCCTCCAAATTAACTCAGGTCTTTACCACAGACCTACTGAAGTTGAAATGTCTCTGTGGGGAAGAAAAGCTCCTTTGGAGAAGCTCCTAATGACTGAAGCCCTCCACTGATTTACCACCCAGCTGTACTTAGGCAGTCTACGCACCCACACACATATCTCACTAGACTCTGGTTATGGTGCTCAAGAAAGTGGGCAGATCCTGTGAGAGGAAATGACCTTTCAGCAGAGTACCCACTGTGATCATCAGACACCACTGTGGTGCAGTCCTGGCCTGCTGGTGATACCATTTGACTTCCATCCATATCATCCCTTTTAGGCACCTGTATTTATGGCAGGTTGGCTGATTTGTATTTCTTATGTGTTAGAAAAGGCTCATCCTCTGTAACCCCAGATACTGGGGCAATCACTTATTCTAGTATCAAACTAGATAATAGGGATCATAGCCCTGCTTTCAGTAAGATTGCATTCTGGTGCTAAAGGCTTTAGGCACATGCATTTAGAATTGTAACACCTTATATAGGCCACTTGATATGTACAAGGGAAGGGTATAGAGTGTCAAAGAGGGAAATGATTCCAGTTTGGGGACAGGGAAAGACTTCATGGAAGAGGGACCATTTCAGCTTTATCTAAAAGGGCTAACAGAGAAGACGAACAATAAGAATAGCAGGTTCAAAGGCACAGATGTTACCTTTTTTAAGTAACTGGAGAGTAGGGTGCATGTAGGGATGATGCAGAAAGGTGAAGGTTGAAAGGTAGTAAGGTAGGTAGGTTGAGACTAGACTGAGAAGCATTTTGAATGGACTTCATTCATCATGATGAGGGACCCATCATTCCTCATGATGGGGGACCCATTGAATCCTGTTAAGCAGAGAAGAGACACGGTAAGCACTGTTAGAAAAATGCCTTTGGCAGCCAGGAAAGACTTGAATTGGAAAGGGACAGCTAGAGGTCTGATCAGGAGATAAGAGGAGGCAGTAACAATAGAAAAAAGGAAGGAAAGGATGAATTTGAAGACAGCTACTCTGTCATGAATGAGCAAAATGTAGATTGATGGAGAGACCAACTATGAAAACAAGAGACAACAAAATGGAGTATAACATGGAAGTAATCGTATAAATATCTAAATAAGGTTCAGAATTTGAGGTGCATGAAAGAAATGAGCATTAGTTAAAAGTAGAACCATTCCACGTGTTTTAACTATCATGTATTGATTTCTGCACATGCTCAAGACAGGAAAGGGGAGAAGTCTTCTGCATTTGGAATCAGGAAGCCAGCATTTAGTGTCCCTGCCCTGCTTCTTGACTGTCTTTGAGACCTTGTGCAAGCCAGTTGACCTTTCTAAGTCTGCAGTCCCTTCCATCATAAAACAGGATTTGTCTGTTGCCCCAGTATCCCTTCCAGACCTAATATCTTCCAGTCTCTTTTTCTTGCCTGATTGCCCTAGACATGCCCTATTAGCTTTTAGACCTTAATTCTAGTTCATATTGTGACTTCTCCTTGGACCTGCGGGTTACTTAGACATGTGTTGCTTAATTTCCAGGCATTTGGAGGTTTTTCTTGTCTTTCTGTTCTCGTACTTTAATTCATTTCCACAGTGGTCAGAAAACATGATTTTAATCCTTTGACATTTGTTGAGATCTACTCTATGGTTAAGAATATAATCTATTTGGGTAAATGTGCCATGTGCACTTGAAAAGAATCTATATCCTGCAGTTGTTGCCTATATAATTCTATGTTTGTCAGTTAAATTGAGTGGATTAGTCGTGTTCAAATCTTCTGTATCCTTGCTGATTTTTTGTCTGCTGATTCTGTTAGTGAGAGGTGTGTTAAAATTTCCAGTGGTGACTGTAGATTTGTCTGTATCTTTTTCTTATTCTCAGCTTTGTTTTTTCTTCAAGAACTTATAAGCTACATTATTTGATGCATAAATGTTTAGGGCAGTGATATCTTTCTGTGGCATTGACCCTTTTATCATTGTGAAATGTCTCTAGTTCTCCCTTGTGATAACTCTTACTTTAATATCTGTTCATCTAATATTGATGTAACAGAACTTCTTTTTGTTATTTGCATGGTATAAAATCAAAAGTGAATTGCTGGCTTTTTGTAGTTGTATCTATGTTTCTTAAAGTCCAATATAATAGTTTTTGTCTTTTAATTAGGTTGGTTATGCCATTTACATGTAACTACTGGTTTAGTTAGGTTTAATTCTCTTGTCATTTGTTTTATCTGCTCTGTTTTTTTTCTCCTTTGCTTGTTTTTCTTTGCCTTTATTTTACTTATTTATTTTAAATATTTTTCTTTTTTATTCTTTTTTTTAAGTAAACTCTACCCCTAACATGGAGCTCAAGCTCATGAAATTTCCAAATTAATCTATTACAGTTTCCCTCACCATTGCCCAAGTAAGCAAGAAACTTAAAACAGTGTATTCCATTTTCTCCTTACCAACTTTTTGTTATACTTGCCATATATTTTATTTCTATGTAAGTGATAAACCGCACAAACCATTATTATTGTTGTTGTTGTTTTAATGGTCAGTTGTCTTTATATTTACCTATATATTTACATTTTGTAGCTACTGATTCTTTCTTAAAATTGTATGCTTCCATATCAGAGCTTTTGCCCTTGAGCCTGAAGAACATTCCATCATATATTCATCATATCCTTTAGTATTACTTGTAGAGCAATTCTCTACAAGAAATGAACACTTGTTTTTTTGTTCTTCTGAGAGCATCTTTACTTCACATTTCTTTCTAAAGGGCATCCTCCTTGGGTATAGAATTTTTGGTTGACTTTTTTTCCTTCAGAACTTTAAAAATTTTTTACTTTGTGTATTTTTTCTTAAGAAGCCAACATTCTTTTTTTTTTTTCACTTTTTTTAAAAATTCCAGTATCGTTAACATATAGTATTGTATTAGTTTCAGGTATCTCAATATAGTGATTCAAAAGTTCTGTACATCTAGACATGACTCAGTGCTCATCATGATAAGTGTGCTCTTTAAAAAAAAATTTTTTTTTAAGTTTATATTAAGAGAGAAAGAGAGTGCATAAGTAGGGAAGGGGCAGAGAGAAGGAGAGAGAAAGAATCCCAAGCAGGCTCTGCAATGTCAGTGCAGAGCCCAATGCAGGCCTCGAACTCACTGAACGTGAGATCATGACCTGAGCTGAAATCAAGAGTTTGGATGCTTAACCGACTGAGCCACCCAGGCACTCCACTAAGTGTACTCTTAATCCCCTTCACCTATTTCATCCATTCCCCCACCCATTTCCCCTCTGGTGACCATCAGTTTTCAATAGAGTCTGTTTTTGTTTGTGTCTCTTTCTCCTTGTTTGGTTTCTTAAATTCCACATACGAGTGAAATCATATGGCATTTGTCTTTCTCTGACTTATTTCACTTAGCATTATACCCTCTGGATCCATCCATATTGTTGCAAATGGCAAGGCTTCATTCTTTTTTATGGCTGAGTAATATTCCTGTGTGTGTTTGTGTGCACGCGCACGTGTGTGTGTGTGCCACATCTTATTCATTCATCTATTGATGAATGCTGTCATAATTTGGCGACTGTAAATAATGCTGCTATAAACATAGGAGTGCATTTATCCCTTTGATTTAGTGTTTTCATATTCTTTGGGTAAATACCCATTAGTAGAATTACTGGATCATATGGTAATTCTATTTTTAATTTTTTAAGGAACCTCCAAACTGTTTTCCACAGTGGCTGTACCAGTTTTACATTCCCACCAACAGTGCAGGAGGGTACCTTTTCTCTACATCCTTGCCACCATTTGTTGTTTCTTGTGTTTTTTATTTTAGCCATTCTGACAGATGTGAAGTGATAACCTCATTGTGGTTTCGATATACATTTCCCTGACAGTGAGTGGTGTTGAATATCTTTTCGTGAGTCTGTTGGCCATCTGGATGTCTTCTTTGGAGCATTGTCTGTTCATGTCTTCTGCCCATTTTTAAATTAGACTATTTTATTTTTTGGTGTTGAGTTATATAAATTCTTTATATATTTTAAATGATAACCCTTTATATGTCATTTGCAAATATCTTCTCCCATTCAGTAGGTTGCCTTTCAGTTTTGTTGATTGTTTCCTTTGATGCACAGAAGTTTTTAATTTTGATATAGCCCCAACAGTTTATTTTTGCTTTTGTTTCCCTTGCCTCAGAAGACATATCTAGAAAAATGTTGCTATGTTCCATGTCGGAGACATTATTGCCTATGCTCTCTTCTAGGATTTTTATGGCTTCAGGTCTCACATTTAGGTCCTTAATCCACTTTGAGTTAATTTTTAGTGTGTGGTGTAATAAAATGGTCCAGTTTCATTTTTTTTGCATGTAGCCATCCAGTTTTCTCAATACCATTTGTCGAAAGGACTGTCTTTTTCCCATTGCATGTTCTTGCCTCCTTTGTTAAAGATTAATTGACCATATAATTGTGGGTTTATTTCTTTTTCATTGATCTATGTATCTATTTTTGTGCCAGTAACATACTTTATGATTATTACAGCTTTGTAGTGTATCTTGAAATCTAGGATTATGGTACCTCCAGTTTTGTTCTTTTTTCTTTTTTTTTTTTTTTTTCCCTATAAGAATTGCTTTAGTTATTTGGGGTCTTTTGTGGTTCCATGCAAATTTTAGGATTATTTGTTCTAGTTCTATGAAAAATGCTATTGATATTTTGATAGGAATTACATTAAATTTGTTCTTCCAATCCATGTGAAAGCAATATATTTCCATTTGTTTCTATCATCTTGAATTTCTTTCATCAGTGTTTTATAATTTTCAGAATACAGGTCTTTCAACTCTTTGGTTAAGTGTATTCCCAGGTATTTAATCATTTTTGGTGAAATTGTAAATGAGATTGTTTTCTTAATTTCTCTTTCTGATACTTAATTATTAGTGTACAGAAATGCAGTGGATTTCTCTATATCATTTTTTTATCCTGAGACCTTACTGAATTTATTTATCAATTCTAGTAGTTTTTTGATGGAGTCTTGGGGGATTTTTATATATAGTACTATGTCATCTGCAAATAGTGAAAGTTTTACTTCTTCCTTACCAGTTTGGATTCCTTTTATTCCTTTTTCTTATCTGATTACTGTGGTTAGGACTTCTAGTACTATGCTAAATAAAAGTGGTGAGAGTGGACATGTTTGTGTCCCCTGCTTTGGGGGAAAACCCTCAGTTTTGCCCCAGTAAGGATGTTAGCTGTGAATTTTTCATAGATGGCCTTTATTATGTTGAGGTTTGTTCCCTCTAAACCTACTTTGTTGAGAGTTTTTATCATGAATGGGTGTTATACTTTATAAAATGCACTTTTTTTTTTTTGCCTATGTTAAAATGATCCTGTGGTTCTTATCCTTTCTCTTATTGATGTGATTTATCACACTGATTGACTTGTAAATATTGAACCACTCTTGCATCCAAGGAATAAAACCCACTTGATCATGGTGAATGATTTGTATTAGTGTATTGTTGGGTCAGTTTGCTAATATTTTGTTTGCATCTATGTTCATCAGAGATACTGGTCTGTAGTTCTTTTTGTTTGTAGTATTTTCATCTGACTTTTGTATTAGGGTAATGCTGGCCTCATAGAATAAATTTGGAAGCTTTCCTTCCTCTTCTGCTTTTTGGAATAGTTTAAGAAAAATAGGTGTATTAACTCTTCTGTAAATGTTTGTTAGAGGGGTGCCTGGGTGGCTCAGTTAGTTAAGCAGCCAACTTCAGTCAGGTCATGACCTCGCGGTTTGTGGGTTCGAGCCCCGTGTCGGGTTTTGTGCTGACAGCTCAGAACCTGGAGCCTGCTTTAGATTCTATGTCTCCCTCTCTCTCTGCTCTCCCCTGATCACGCTCTTTCTCTCTCTCTCTCTCAAAAATAAACATTAAAAAAAAATGTTTGTCAGAAACTCTGCCCATGCCTCTGTCGTAGAACAGCCTTTGGCGGCCTTCTCTGCAAATGGGCTCTATGGCCTGGCGTCCTCATCCCTGCCACCTGTGATCACAGGCCAAGGCCCCTGAGGAGTCACCACCAAGGTTTCCACCAGCCCACAAGCAACAGTGTGGCAGCCATCCCCTCCAGTGTCTCATTTATGGTCACCCACAACTATTATCCAGCACCACCTGGATTCCACTTCTAGTAACAGAAGTGCAGAGTATCCTGGGGATACCATCCCCCACCACCCTGGTCTCCCCAAGGCCAACCTGGGTCACTGGTGGGCAGGCTTCTTTTTTGGGAAGTCTACACTCCTATTTATGGCTACAGTATTGGAGTCCCTAAAACACTTGGAATCTCCCCAGGCCTCCAGTGGCACAGTCACCTGTGATTTGGCTCTGGAAGCCATGAAGAAGCAGCCTCATGGCCAGCCTGGCAAAGCCAACACCGGGCCCCCATCCTGAGTGGCCACCACCAGCCACCAGGCTTCATGAGGTCCTAGGTTCATCAGAGCCACTCCCCTCCTCTCCCCTTCCTCCTCTCCCTTACCCCCCCTTTCTTCCTCTTCCCTCCTCTCCCTTCCCCTCCCCTCCTCATAGACTAGAGGCTGCAACAAGCAGAAGCAGTTGGTATCTTTTGTATCAAAACAGCAAAACACCAAAAAGGAAGTTAAGAGAACCCCACTCTTTACTATCCAAGCCACATTCAAGCCTTCGTGACACCCTGTAATAGTGTGCCTTGCACCAAGTCTAAAATAAACTCCAAGAAACTAGTAAAGAAAAAAAAAGATTTGGTAGAATTCATCTATGAAGCCATCTGGTCCTGAACTTTTGTTTGCTGGGATTTTTTTTATTCCTGGTAATCGATCTATTCAAATTTTTTGTTAATCCCTGCTTCGATTTTGAGAGGTTACATGTTTCTAAGAATTTATCCATTAGGTTGTCCAGTTTATTGGCATATAATTTTCCATAATATTCTCATATAATCCTTTGTATTTCTGTGGTGTTGGTTTATTACTCTTTCATACCTGATTTTGAGTCCTCTCTTTCTCTCTCCTTCCCCCTCCCCCTCCATCCTCCTCCGTCTCTTCTCTTTTTCTCCTCTCCTCTCCTCTTCTCTCTCTCTCTCTCTCTCTCTCTCTTTCTCTCTCTTTCAATGAGTCTGGCTAAAGATTTGTCAATTTTGTTGATCTTTTCAAAGAACCAGCCCCTGGTTTCATTGTGCGTTTTTTTGGTTCTAGTTCATTTATTTCTACTTTAATCTTTATCATTTTCTTTCTCCTACTGATTTGGGGTTTTGTTTGTTCATTTTCTAAATCTTTTAGGTGTAAGGTTAGGTTGTTTGTGTGAGATTTTTCTTGCTTCTTGAGGTAAGCCTATATTGCTGTAAATTTCCATCTTAGAACCACTTTTGTTGCATCCCAAAGATTTTGGACCATTGTGTTTTCATTTTCATTTGTCTCTGTATTTAATTTTGATTTCCTCTTTGATTTCTTGGTTGACCCGTTCATTGCTTAGTAGCATTTTTGTTTGTTTTTAATGTTTATTATTAATTTAGAGAGAGAAAGAGAGAGAGAGTATGCATGTGAGTGGGGGAGGGGCAGAGAGAGAGAGAGACAGAGAATACCAAGCAGGACATGCAGTGTCAGTGCAGAGCCTGACACGGGGCTGTATCTCACAAATCATGAGATCATGACTTGATCTGAAATCAAGACTTGGATGCTTAACCAACTGAGCCTCCCAGGTGCCCCTAGTAGCATGTTTTTAACGTCCATCAACATTCATTCTTAAAAAAAATTTTTTTTAGGTTTATTTATTTACAAGTGGGGTAAGGTCCGAGAGAGAGGAGAAAGAGAGCGCCAAGCAGGCACTGTACTGCCAGAGCAGAGCCCAACATGGGGCTTGAACTCATGAAACTGTGAGACCATGACCTGAACCAAAACCAAGAGTCAGCCCCTTAATCAGTTGAACCAGCCAGATGCCCCAACATTTATTCTTATTGTTGATTCCTGAAAGGCAATGTGTCTTTTTTGTGTGTGTGTGTGGCTACTTTTAAGATTTACTTTTTATCTTTGCTTTTTATCAATTTGTAGGCTCTCTTTATTATCTTACCTGAGGATCCCTGAGCTTCTTCAATCTGTGGGGAAGATATGTCCTCACATTTTGAACATTATTTGCCATTTTTTCAAATTTGTCTTCTTTTCCATTCTCAAAAATTTTTTCTACCTACTGAGAGTCTTATTGCATGCTTGTTAGACATTCTGACCATGTGTCAAATCTATATTACTTTCTATTTGCTTTTCTTTTGTGCTTTATTTTGGGCATATAGTATAGACCTATCTACTGATTCACTAATCCTGTCTGCTGCTGTATCTAGTCCACTGTTAAACCCATCCAGTGAGTTCTTAATCTCTGATACTGTTTTTGGAAGTTGTAGAAAGTTTTTTGGATTTTTTTATTTTTGTAGATCCTGCATTCAAATAATCTATCTTTTCATCCAGTTTTTCTGCCCTTTTTCTTTTGAAAGTTATTTTGAAATCATTGCTAAATCAAATATGTGGATCAACTCTGCTTTTAATCACTGTTTTATCTCTTGATAATTGGGGCTTTTACAGTTTTCCAGGGTGGGAGAGAATATTTAGTAAATATTTATTATATGCTAAACACTGTAAATGATAGATTTACTCCAGATTGTGTTGTAGTATTCTATAAAATATTTAAATTTGTTCAGTCAGCTAAGTTACTAGAAGACCAGTTTGATTCTTTTGAGACCTTATTTAGGGAAGATCTATTTCCGTGTCCCCTTACTGCTCAGTATGATTGATAATCTTATGGGTGGGTTTTCTGAGTTGTAAGTAAATGTTTGGTACGCTCACCTATGTCTTCTACTCTGCCTTGGCCCCAAATCCAACATCTTTCCAATAGTGTTTAATACCTAATTCCATTCACTCACAGTTCTCAGCTTCACAGCACATACTTTCTTCCCAGACTTTTACAAGTCTCAGCCATCACTCAGTAGCCTGAGAATCAGCCAAGGAGCCAAGAGCAATTTCCATGTAGATTTCTGGGTTCAGTCCCTCATGTTCAACCATTTCTACCACCTGGCTCCCCAAACCTCAGCCATCTTAGTGACATTGAACTTACATTTCTGCCTCACCCCTCTATCAAATCCCTGCTGGAGTTTCTGTGTTGGTTGCTCTTTGAGCCTGGTAACTGTTATTTTATATATTTGTCAAGTTTTTATTGTTGATGGCAGGAACATGAGACTGACACCATCTACTTTATCATAGAAATAGAAGGTAGCATTTTGCTATCTTGGTTTTAGTTACATGTTTTTAGACACCCATTTTTAAAGGTGTGATATATGGATAATTTTTATTTTAAATTTACTTCAGGGTAACTATTATTCAGTAACATTTCCCAACATTGCTATTTAGATGGGAAATGACTATTTTTTAGCTTCATCTTTATGAATGTATGAAGGTTTCAATTAGCCTCTTCAGCTTTGGTGCTCACTGTATTAAGAGATAGCTTCTTTGACATTTGCTTGGTTTGAAAATTGTCTAGTGTTGAGAGTCTGCTCTGGCTTGACCCAATTTCCTGGTAAGCATAGTCCCAGTTAACAGCACATCTTGGCAAAATGGACCTATTGTCCTGGGTGACTGATTATGGCAGCCATTAGAGTTTAATAATCTTTGGCCTTCAGTTTTATCTCCTGTGAAAATTCAGCCACTTCAGGGGAAGAATGGCAGAGTAGGCTGTATTAGTCATTCATATGAAAACAATTTATCAGATCCCTTCTTATAGACCTGGTTTAATAGTAGCTGGGGAGAAACTTTTGTAGTAAACTCCTTGGTGTCTGAGGCAGTGAACAGGGACATACAAGGCGGGAAAGTGTACATAAAATAGAAGGGATAAAAAAGATAAATCTTATCATTGTTTTAACCCTTCCCATGGAGCTAGGCTCCTTCAGTTATTTTATCTGTTTCCTCAAGAAGTTCTTAGTGCATTGTGATAGGAACTGTGGCAATAAAGCAAAGTCTAAAATTATACAAATAGGGGCACTTGGGTGGCTCAGTCACTTGAGCATCTGACTCTTGATTTCAGATCAGGTCATGATGCCAGGGTTGTAGGATCGAGCCCCATGTTAGGCCTCTGCACTGAGCTTGGAGCCTGCTTAAGATTCTCTCCCCTGCTCACTCTCTTTCTCTATCTCTCAAATAAAGAATAAAATGATACAAATAGGGTGATAATAAAGAGTAAAATCTAAAATGATTAAGGTAGGCTGGAGATATGCCAGAAATCAGCAACATTGGTTTCTTCCTAGGGGGGCTTTTGAGTGGCTGGGCATTAAGGATGGGAGAGAGACTTCATTATGTAATCTTTTCTCCTCCTGAAACTTGAACCATCTAAATATGTTACTCTCAAAAAAAAAAAAAATCAAGCATGTTTATTTTTTATCCTTCCTATAACATCCTGAGAGTAAAAGGATATTATTATTATTTAAAAATATTTTTAATGTTTATTTATTTTTGAGAGAGACAGAGTGCAAGGAGGGGAGGGGCAGAGAGAGAGAGGGAGACACACAATCAGCACAGAGCCCAACATGGGGCTCAAACACCAGGACTGCAAGATCATCACCTGAGCCAAAGTCAAGACGTGTAACTGACTGAGCCATCCAGGTACCCCAAGGGATATTATTTTTAAACCCTCAAAGATAATAAAAATAGGAGAGCAAACAATGGCAACAAAAAAATTGGAGTCTGGAAAGATGGCACTGTAGACTGAATGCTTGTGTCCCACTAAAATTCAAATGCTGATCACCAATGTGATGGTAGTTGGAGATGTGGGGCCTTTGGGAGGTGACTAGGTCATGATGGCATTAGTAACCTTATGAAGCAGACCTCAAAGAGGTCCCTTGCCCCTTTCACCATGTGAGGACACAGTGAGAAGGTGTGATCTATGATCTAGGATCTATGTGATCTATGATCTAGATCTATGATCTAAGAAGCAGAATGTCACCAGACACCAAATCTGCAGGCACTTTGATCTTGGACTTCTCAGCCTCCAGAACTATGAAAAATAAATGATTATTGCTTAAATTACCAAACCTGTGGTGTTTTGATATAGCAGCCCAAACTAAGACAGATGGACAGCAAGGAAGTTAAATTCTAAGCCAGCCAATAGAGAGCCAGTTGTTTCCACAGAGCTACCTGAAGGCTTGGGAGTTGGGGACAGTAGATGCATCTGAAAATGAGACTTAAAACAGGGTTGTTTGAAAGTCTGACTTAAGAGGCAGTTAGATCCCTAGCCTTTCATGCTAGCTCTGCACAATAGGACACCTGCCCACCCCCACCCCCAACTCCAGGTAGGAAACTGAAATTTTACTTTCTGGTGAGAATAAAACAGAGTTTCTGGACAAGGCCATAGCAGAGTTGAAATTAGGGTATGCAGCGCTGCAAACACGAGATTAAACAAATGTTTACATATCAAATACAGAGAGACCAAACCTTCTGCCCACACCCGGCTACCACAGCTAGGTCGTCAAGCTTAAGTACCTCCAAGACAGGGGAGAGGATTCTCTGTCTCCGGAATCTGACCACCCTGAAGAGAAAATGTCAAGAGCTCTGTGACATGACAGCTCAGCCAGATGACCATACAGGGAAATCCACAGTAGACCTCAGACAGCTTTTGAGTAACTCATTAAATAGGAGCAGAAACCAAGTATTGCCAGGCATCTAACTTGAAAGACAGAGACTAAACTAAATTTGAAGGAAATATACTGTGTCAAGAGAAGAACATTTTAGATAGTCGAAAAATTTTCTCTATTATTTATATTCTCAATGAGTCAAAGATATTAAATTCATGAAACAACAAAGGGCCATGAAAAGTGATATTCAGATAATGAAAAAGAACTCTCAGACATTAAAAATATAATAATTTGGGGGCGCCTGGGTGGCTCAGTCATTTAAGCATCTGACTTCAGCTTAGGTCATGATTTCGTGGTTCACGAGTTCAAGCCTCTGTGCTGACAGCTCGGAGCCTGGTGCCTGCTTCAGATCTGTGTTTTCTTCTCTGTCTGCCCCTCCCCTGCTTGTTCTCTCTCTCTCTCTCCCTCTCTCTCTCTCTCTCTCTCTCTCTCTCTCAAAAATAAAACATTAAAATTTTTTTAATACTTAGTAATTTTAAAATTCAACAGGGTTAAATAATAAAATTCAGAGTGTCTTCTAGAAACTAAGACAAAAGGACAAAGAAATGAAAAATAGGAGAGAAAAGATAAGCAAAGTAGTGGATCAGGGTAGGAGTGCCAACATCCGACGACAGAAGTTGCAGAAAGAAAAACAGAAGACACATCAGAAAAAAATATAGAAGGAGTTAAAGAAAATTTCCCAAAATTGGAAGGCTCAAGATTGTAACATTCAGTGCTGTTAGCACAGAGCCCAGCACAGAACTCAAACCCATGAACCACGAGATCATGACCCAAGCCAAAGTTGGCCACTTAACCCCCTGAGTGACCCAGGTGCCCCAAAAGACTTGAGATTCTAGATTAGAAGGGTCTACTTACTACCCAGAGCAGTGAATGGCAATAACCCAACACCAAGGCCCATCATAATGAAATTTCAGAACTCTGGGTAAAAAAATCCCTACCACTTAAAGAGAGGAAAAAATAGGGTCATATATAAAGAACCAAAAATCAGAATGGTTTTCGACTTCTCAATAACTACCCCGGAAACCAGAAGCCAATGAAACAGTGCTTTCAAACCATGAAGGAAATTATTTCTAATCTACAATTCTGTATCCAGCCAAATTGTTAATTGAATATGAAGCTAGAATAAACATATTTTCAGATACACAAGATCTCAAAAAATTTATGTTTTATTCACTCTTTTTGAGGAAACCACTGAAGGACAAATGCTGGAAAAACAAGAATAAACCAAGAAAGAGAAAGACATGGAAAATGGGAATGGGGGGATGGTACACAAGAGGGAGAAAGTCAGAGGAATCCTCAGAATAATAGTGAAGGGAAATCTCAGAATGACAGACCTGAAGCAGTAAAAGCAACTAAAACAGATCGGATCAGGGTGGAAGGCTCCAACACATTTTGTTAAGAAAGTGAAATTGCTTAAATACCTAATTTGCCTGAGCATTTATTTAGGAGATTTAGACAGTTGGCAGAAAGTTTGGGATTAAATTATGGGTAAATACTTAAGAACACAGTAAAACAAAAAAGACAGTTATTAAGTCCAGGGAAACAACGTTGCAGAAGAAATGTAAAAGTAATCCTAGCATATTACACAGCTCACCTTGATATAACACTTAGATACTGATCAAAATGGAATTATAATTATATTGACAAGATAAAAGGAGGGGTAGGTAAGAGTTTGTGATTGTGGGGGTGAGGGAGCATTTAGTACAAGATAGCTAAATCCTCATCTACCAAATGGGAAATAGATAGCTAAAGCTTAAACCTGAGGGAGGAAAATCATGAACTCAAGAAGTAGCAATATAGACATTAAAGATTTTGTACCCAATTCCTATTTCAGGAGGAGGGGGGTTCCCCACACACCACACACTTCTTTGACACAGCTGAGTGTCCTACCATTCAACTCAATTCTGGCACTATCTACCCAGAGCTAATGTCAGCTTCTACTGGTTAAAGCTTAGTCCCACAGGATTGCCCTCCGCTTCAGGTGCCAGTCACAAGTCCATGTTATTATCTGTACTTCTAACCAGTGGACTATAAATCAGCAGTTCTCATGACCCCCTCCTTGGGCTCAGTTAATTTGCTCATGGCTCACAGAACTCAGGAAACCATCTTACTAGATTACTGACTTTTTACAAAGGATATTAAAGTATATGAATCAACAGCCAGATGAAGAGATACATAGGGTGAACAACAAAGGAGCTTGTGTCCTTTTAGAGTTTGGGGCCCAGCACAGTGGCACAAAGGAGTGTTCTAGTTCACCAATGTGGAAGCTCTCTGAACCTCATCCTTTTGAGTTTTTATGGCTCCTTTGTTATATAGGAGTGATTAATTAAATCATTGGTCATTGGTTATTGATTCAATCTCCATTTCCCCAGAAATTACGGGGTGAGACTGACATTCAAAGCATTCAGAATGCTGGAAAGCACATGGTGTGGTGATGGTAAGATCTGGAATTGACTCCTGGCTCTACTATCAAAGTCACCTAACCTCTTTGAGAATAAGATAGGGGCACTAATAATCACAGGGTGATAATAGGTATCAGGCAGAATAATGTATATGGGAATGCTTTGTAACTAGAATATTCCTATTACAAGTATTGGTTTCAATTAGTTCCTTTAAGTGTTGAGTTTGTCTGTACAAATGTACCTTCTATCCCTGGTATATTAATATTATTGACTCCAGGTAGGCTTGTGTATTAGTTAAGGTATAGGTTAAAGTACTGTTAATAGGGAGATCCAAAAATATGGCAGTTCAAACAAGACAGAAATCTGTTTCTCTCTCATATAACGGTCTAGAGCTATGCTATCCAATATGGTAGCCACTAGGTACATGTGGCTATTTACATTTAAACAATTACAATTAAATAAAATTTAAAATTCAGTTCCTCAGTTGCGCTGGCCACATTTCAAACACCTAGTAGCCAGTTGACTAGAGGCTGTTGTATTGAACAGCACATAGAGAACACTTCCCTCATCACGGAAAGTTCTGTTGGGCAGCCCTGACCTAGAGGAGCGGTCCAAAACTTCAAGGGTAGCTCTGGTATACAAGGTCATCCATGGACCTGAGTTTCATGAATACTTTTGCCCTGCTATCCTCTAGTAAGACTTCATAACACATTTTTGGTGCCTTTAGTCCCTTTGACATTATGATAAAGCCTACAGACTACCTCACAGAGTAATATTTTTAAATGTATAAGATAAAATGCATAGAATTACAATGGCAATTAATTATGTTGAAATATAATTGTCAAAGTATAAAAAAATAAACTCACGATATAGTAGTCTGTGCTTTATTAATACACCAAGTAATGATCTAGTGGCAAATCTAATGGCTATTGTAATTTCATAGTATTGATGAGTGTGTGTGATTTTTCAAGATAATCCACAACAAGTATAATGTGATATGTACATATCTGTATTTTCAGTTAGTGACAGTCATGGATATGGCAAATACTACTATGTTTTGTTCCCTACATATTAACTGAAGGAAATGCTAAGTTTCAGATAGAGGCTAGTAAAAATAAAGTTATATAGTTTTCTTCCCATCCAAGTTTACAAACTAACATTTCTATTTATGGACCCCTTGGGGGGGGTGTGGAATCCAGGGTTAAGGAGCCCTGCTGGGTGATGTCAAAGCTGGCTTGTCAATGCCAGGTCTATACTCTAGAATGTGGGAAGGGGAGAGTAAATAATTTCTCTTTTAAAGGACATGACCTGGAAGTTGTTCCCATCCCATTGGCCAGCAGGCATTCACATGACCACCTGTAGTATAAGGCAAGCTGGGAAATGTAGTCTTGAGGGTAGCCCTTTACCTTGCTATTAAAAAGCTTGGAGGAGTTCTGTTAGTAAAAGGAAAAAGGGAAGAAGCGGTATTAGGATAAATAGCAGTCTCAGCTTGGTTCTTCAGTATGGAATTAAAACAAAAAAATTGTTTTTATTTTTAAAAAATGGCTCTTTTTTTCCTAACAGTCTGTGCACTCTTCAGGTCTAAGTCAGAAATGTGAGAAAGAATTTCACTCTTACTGTGGATGGGCTTCCACAGTGTCACCAGTTCCTGAGGTATACAGTGTCTAAGGGATGTAACAAATTTGGAGCTGATGTTCCCCAATTCTGTGCATATGCTGGCAACCTTGTTATTAGTTCACAGACAACAGTTTCACCCCTCTCAGAGTGTATGTGTTCATGCTCAAAGCAGACTCAGTATGCCATTATCTGTACTGAGGGAAGCAGTAACAAATTAGGCATCTACTCCTGTCACCAGTGACCAGTAGTCTATGTGCAAGAGAGCATAAAAAGTAGGAGGCAGGCTTTTTCCAAACAAACATTCCTTGAGCAAATGCCCTTTAAAGTTTAAAATAACAACTCTTTGGGTTGTACAGGCCTTTAACTTTTTAGAGAGCTTGAAGTACCTTAACTCTTCTTATTTTATTAAAGTACCCAGATCATGGGGGGTTTTCGTTATTTTTTTTTAACTTAGTTAAATAAATAGCAGTTTTGATTCAGTACCACATGGCCAACAGCTTTTAGCTTATAAATGAAGAGTCTGAAAAGGCATGCTTACAGGCGAGACCGGTTGGCTTCTGGCAGGAGTGAGGCCGAGCTGGTCCAAGCCCAGAGAGCACTTAAAGGGCCAGGCAACCCCTCATGCACACCTCTCGTCTCCATCCTGGGGGGTTCTGGTGGAACATGAAAACTCAGTATTATTTACTTTAAAGTTCCTGATTGTGAGCTCCCAAGGGGCAGGCACTGGGGTCTTCCTAGCCCCCCCGAATGCTGGTGCAATTCCCTGTACATCACAGGCGCTAGACATATGTTTGCTGACAAATCGCTTCTATTTTATGAGCATTTATAATGGCCTTTTAAATAAGTGCCATTTTAAAGTTTGCTGAATGAAGTGTGGTTTTTATTTAGTCTTAGGGTCACCATTGTTTTATTTGTTTGGCCACCCTTCCCCCCAGTCCATCGCCAGTTTAAAAATGTGATTCACCAGGAAAATATGGCTCCGTTAATTGAATTAATTTTAGAGCCAACTTTTCAGGAACCTGTCTATTTCTGTAAAGTGAGATCCACTCCTAAGTGTACCATTTGGTGCCAGCACTCAAATTTTCCCTGACTCAGTTGCTCCAGTGGTGTTTCAAATGTCTTCCCATTATATCAGGCAGCCAGTGCCCCATACTTGTGAGGATTATTTACAGGGTCTTGTGATTCAGCCCAGGATCTGATAGTGATCTTGGTCGGGTGATATAAATAGTCTAGGATTTGCCAATGGCTATTTTTATAAGGGAAGCTTTCGAAGTTGATTTCTTTGAACCCAGAATGACTTTCTCCCTCTGGCTTCCCCTGTTTTCCTCTGCCACTGGGGAGATCCTCTTTTCTGCGGGCCTGTCTTTACACCTCCTCCAGCCAGCTGGTGTCTGCAGAAATCAGAAGGAAGATACGTGTTTGACACAGAGTTGCCTGAAATCCTATATCTTCACCCCCTCTCAGTATCATCTTTCTTTCATCCGGCCCAAGAATGGCACCCACCCCGCCCATCAGGCCACAGGATCTGTGGGACTAGCCGCCTTGTCTGAAATAGATACCCAATGGCTCTCAGGCAGGACAATTCCCTACATTCATACCTGAATGTATATTTTACAATATTACCTTTTATTTGTCTTTGTAGACTTGCCCCTGCCCCAAGTTGGGGGGAAAAAAAAACCACCCAAAACGCTCAGTAGAGTTACTGTTGATGAACCAGACAGCCTCATTTGAGGTAACCCCAACTGTATGTGTGGCCAACACCCCTGCCCCAGGTGGTGCAGACTCTAGAGTGCCTGCTCAGGCCTTCCCTGAGGATGTCTTGGCCCCACGTCTCCAGAGCTCTCTTTCCTCCTTGTGAGGTACCCCTCCCCCCACCCCACACACACAGTACATGTGCTGTCAGCCAGGAGAGGCTCGCCTTGGGGTGCCACCCTCTCTTTGCATCCTTTCCCCAGGTTTTCATGCTGAAAACAGCACATTCTCAACATGAAGCAAAAATTGATCCTGCTCTTTTTCATCCTGTGTTTTTGACCATGCTGTTCTTGGCACTCAAGCTTCTAGGCTTGGGGGTAGAATTGATAGCTTCAAGTGTAGTAAGTTAAATTGGTCGGCAGTATGCCATGTGTAGCCTTAGCTCCCCTGGATAATTTACCAGCATCTGTGGCTTCTCCCACCCAGTGGCCTTGAGTGTCTCCTTAACTTCACAACTGGCTTGCCTCTTGGAGCCCTGCCCCCTCCCTCCCACCCCCCAGTCAGCTCTGAGGGCTGGAGATCTTTCTTACTTCTTGGGCCAAGTACTGGAAGTAAAAGAGATTGTTTCAGTCTCTGAGTTCCACCCCAGGGTCAAGGGCACCAGAGCCTGGTGCTGCAGTCTGGCCAAAGGGACCACAAAACCAGGTCACCAGTCAGTCCATCCATGCCCTGAGCTTTGGTTCTGCCTCTGCCTGGGATTAATTGTCCCATCTCAGGATAACTATGAAGATCAAATAAGGTATTAATGCTTGAAATACTTTATGAAAGGTAGAAAGATAACAGCAAGAATAAAAAATAGTGGGTACTATTTTATGGGCATCTCTTGTGTCCCAGGTACTTTGTTTAGTGCTTTATGGGAACTATCTCATTACTCCTGACAACTACTCTTTGAAAGTATTAATATGCCCGTTTTATAGAAAAGGGAAAGTGAGGCTCAAAAAGATGAAGTTACTGGTCAGGATGCCATACCTAGAGAAAGTGGTAGAGTCAAAATTTGAGTCTGGTCAGGGTGAGTTTAAGGCCTACGCTCTCATCTATTAAGTAGAATATTTCCCTTCCCATTTCAGGATTGGTAAGAGAAACATAATTAACTTCAGAGGTGGGAATTTACAGCATTTTGTTTGGGATATGTATTTTACCCTCCATTTTCGAGTCAACAAGCAAGTTTCTTGTGATTAGGCCTTATTTCCGGAGCAGAAGGAACTCAGTGGTTTTCCCACTGGGAGAGGGAGACATGAGATGTGTCTGTCTGTTCCAGGAAATGCCACCCCCTCTTGTCACCCACACTGCACCACCCCAGTGCACTGACGGTACATTAGCCAACTCAATGATGACTCTGTTGTGTAAGCCACTAGCTTTCAAGATGACTAAGGCTCAGACAGTGCTCCCTGCATTTCTGTTTCTGTGGTTGACAGTGGATTGAGTAGGACATTTAGGCCTGCTCTACTTGTAAGAACCTTTGGGCAGGTGAGTTCATCAAGCCCTGGCATAGCACATGGTTAGCCACAGGAGAATGAGACATAAAAGGCTTGGTTCCTGTGTGGGGTCGCCATCCTGTAGCAAAGACAGGACAGGCATTGTGACTAATCAGTGTGTGTATAACTGGCAGTGTAGAAAGAAGTGCATCCACCAGGAAAATTCAGAGAAGGGGAAGCCTCCATGAGAGTTTGATCTGGTTGCTGGCGCATATGGGTAGAATGGCAAGGAGAGTGAAGTGTTCCAGATATGAGAAACAGCCAGGCGTATCTGGTCAAGATCTCAAAACGCTTTGTTCCTGGAAGAATTTTATATAAATTGGGTTTTAATCTTAATTCAAGAAAAGGCACATATTAAAACTTGCCACTTTTCAGAGTGTTTATGTCTTAACTGAGAAGTCGTGTAATTCTGCTCAACATGTCTAAGTGTATGTTTACAAAACCTGTAACTGTCAGTAAGGGAATTTAAGGGCAGTAAGGAAGATTATAGTGGTGGTGGCTACATAGACATATGTGTGTGTTAAAACTCACAGAATTGTTGGGGCGCCTGGGTGGCTCAGTCGTTTAAGCGTCCGACTTTGGCTCAGGTCATGATCTCACGGTTTGTGAGTTCAAGCCCCATGTCAGGCTCTGTGCTGACAGCTAGGAGCCTGGAGCCTGCTTCCGATTCTGTGTCGCCCTCTCTCTGCCCCTCCCCCACTTGTGCTCTGTCTCTATCAAAAATAAAATAAATGTAAAAAAAAAATTTTTTTTAACCTCAGAATTGTTCACCCCAAAAAGTCAGTTTATTACCATATGTAGATTTTTAAATGATTATTTTTAAGTGCATAAGGTTAATCCTTCCCCTCCAACAGCTTATAGCTTAATGAAAGATGAGACAGTAAACTGTCAGGGCACCTGGGTCACTCAGTTGGTTAAGTGTCCAACTCTTGGTTTCGGCTCAGGTCATGATCTCATGGTTTGTGGGTTCGAGTCCCACATCAGGCTCCATACTTACAGTGTGGAGCCTGCTTGGGATTCTGTCTTTCTCTCTCTGCCCCTCCCCTCCTCTCTCTCTCTCTCTCTCTCTCTCTCTCTCTCTCAAATAAACTTTTAAAAATTAAAAAAAAAAAAAAGGGGGAAACTGTCTTCCTTAGGTAATGTAGTGTGTGACAACAGAGGTTGAACAGAAGAACATTGTGGGGGCTTGAAGCCAGCACAGAGCACTGCTGGCTGGGGAAACCCAAACCATTCTGATAGTGCGTGGCAATATGCAGTGAGATCTGGGAGTGAGAAACTGCCAGAATAAAGGCATGGGAGCAGGGAGGTGTGTTTTGAAACAGCTCACATTCTCTTTGGGGTGTGAGAGTGTGTGTGTGTGTGTGTGTGTGTGTGTGTGTGTGTGTGTGTTTAACATACGACATAATTCCTAAGCTGGTATTTGTTGAGCACCCACTCTGTGCCAGCAGAGTACTGGGGATTCCGAGATGAGTCCTCATCTGCATTTCCACCTCACCAGAGAAGATACACAGATGGCAGAACAGCATATGAAAAGATGCTCTATATCATCTGTCATTGGGGGATTGCAAATTAAAGCAATGATGAGATTCCACTACAGACCTGTTAAGGTGGCCCAAATCCAAAACACTGACAACAACAGATGCTGGCAAAGATACGGAGCAACAGGAGCCCTCATTCACTGCTGGTGGGAATGCAAAATGGTACAGCCACTTTGGAAGACAGTGAGACAGTTTCGTACAAAGCTAAACATAGTCTTAGAATCCATCCAGCAATCCTACTCCTTGGTATTTACCCAAGTGAGTTGAAAGCTTAAGTCCACACAAAAATCTGCACACATATATTTATAGCAACTTTATTCGTAATTGCCAAAACTTGGAGGCTCCAAGATGTCCTTCAGTAGGTGAATAAACTATGATACATCCAGACAATGGAATATTATTCAGTGCTAAAAAGAAATGAGCCATCAAGCCATGGGAAGACACAGAAGAAACTTCAGTGCATATTACTAAGTGAAAGAAGCCAGCCTGAAAAGGCCACGTATGGTATGACTCCCACTATGTGACAGTCTGGAAAGGGAAAACAATGTAGGCAGGAAAAGATCCATGGTTGCCAAGGGCTGGTCGGGGGTAGGTGAGAAAACAAGTAGGCAGAGCACAGAGGAGTTTTAGGCAGTGGGAAAAAAACCCTATCCCTGTTCTCAAGGATGTCTGGGCTAGCTGGGGGACACAGACCCCCCAGATCAGAGGGAGGTAGAGGAAGTACCCAGAAGAAGCCAGAGAAAGGAACTGACTGGCCATAGGGGGCTTCGCTAGAGGTTTTCTAGGGGAAGAGATACATCTTAGAGATCTATCTCTAGATACATCTAGAGATGACTAGAAAGAGCTGCAAAGAGAAAGAAAGGAAGAATATTCTAGGCCACAGAAACTTCACATGCAAAGGCCTAGAGATGAGAGAGAGAGGAAGAGAAACCATCTGTGACATAAGAGCCGCTCAGCAAAGCTGGGAAGGACAGACAGGGAGGCTGATGCCTGGACCGGCCGGGCCGTGCGAGGCTTGCTGAGGCACACAAGTACACGAACTTCATGTTTAGAGCTGTGGGGAGAACCATGGGGTTTTGAGCAGGATGACATGATCAGAAAGATCCCTGCTTCAGAAAGATGGCCACAGAGTGGAGAACAGATTGCAGATGATAGGCTGGCTCGAGGAGGACAGTGGCTTGGCTAAGAGCAGGCCAGAAAGACATGGATGAGTTGAGAAAGTAGAATCTGCAGATGCTGGTGATTGGTTGGGTGGTGAGTAAGAGAGAGGAAGGACTCTGGTACCTCTCTGGGCTCTGGTTCTGGTTTAGACAGCCAGTGGTGGCGGGAGCAGGGGGTGCGGGATCCACAAAGGAGGATGAGGGTCAGGGAGAGGAGGGTTGGGGAATAGGCTAGAAAGGGGGATTAGAACAGTGCTGTTTGCCAACGTGAACACTAGGTAAGGGAAGCCCAGGGAAGACACAGCCTCACTGCAAGTCGCTGTTTTGTTACTGCTCTTTTCTTTGGTAACATCAGACTTCAGCCAGACCCTGGAATATAGATGGACATCTGGGAATTGTTAGATTCTAGAATAAACATTTGACAGCCTTTGCATTCCCAAAGTGGCCCATACCCAAACTGACAATCGGGAGCTTGCCTGGAGAAAAACTTGATATGAGCCTCAAAGCCAATGTAGTTAATTAAAAGAGAATAGCTTTTATTAAATTTTAACAATTATTTCTTGAAGTATTGAATTCAGATGGTAAGGTAAACAGTAGAAACAACCTTAATCTTTCTTGACCCCAGTTTTCTCATCTGGTAAATGAGGGAAACAGACCTGTTGATCTCAAAGTTCCCTTCCAGCTCTGAAATTCTAGCCTAATAAAATTTTTCATCAAGGTTTTTTTTTAAAAAAACCTCTATGTGAATAAACATAGAGCTCTCCCTTATTGAGCCTCAAACATTTTTTAATCCAAGATTTTAATGTTGAAACTCCATCTTGTCAGATTTCCCGGAGTGTAAATCCTCTGACCAGTATGCTGTTATTGTTTGAAAATACTGTAACCTCTGAAGCTCTGACTGAGGGAGGAAAGGGGGAGGGGGGGAGGAAAGAAGAAGGGGGGAGGGGAAGTTCCATGTTTCCAGCAGTGAATTTCCTGATACTAATGCTAGGAAAGCCTTACAACAATCTTGCGTCCTATAAGGAACCCAGGCGCAGTTATAATCCTCATTTTTTGTTCGTGATAACTAATTTTACATACTCCTTAATCCTCACGGCCATATGATGTGAGTAGGTGTGTTATCTTCCTCACTTTACAGATGAGGAAACTGAGGCAGAAAGTGGTGAAGTGACTTGCCTGAGCTTACACTCAGTGAATGGCAGAGCCAGGGTTCAAGATGTGGGGGTTCGGCTCTGGCGCACATGCTCTGATCACTCTGTCATGCTGTTCTCACTGCAGTGAGCACGAGTGTGGGGCATTTCAATTGTAAATACTCTCTCCCATTGTCTTCATCAACCACTAAGTAAAATGTGTATTTAAACTACACATTCCCCATGTCTCCTGGCCAGAAACAGACACAGTATCTTGGTTTTACATCTTTGTTCATGTTTTAGGCCTTGATCTTACAGTAAGCATCTGTCTCACTTGGGAAGTTGAAGCCTTACTAGGTTACCTGCAAGTGTTTTCCAAGGCTGTGAGCGTGGCCCAGCAGCTGTGTAGGAAAGTGTTGGAGTGAGGAAGGATTTAGGAATACCTCTCTTCTTCCACTCAAGGCTGAGTGGGGATTTGGTTGCCAGGCATTTTTTCCTGGTCCCCTAATGCCCCCACACTGTGGCTGGTGAGAGAGATCCTTCCCTCTTGTTGCCACCATGTAGTTAGCTAAAAATGAAGAAGTCATTCCTAATTATTGCCACAGCAGGCAGTGTCATGGGGAATGGCCAGGTGCAAAGGGAATGATACTTTTTTCGGAGAACAGTCAGGATCCAACTCCTGCTGAGAACCTCAGATATAAATTGAGGATCACTCTGGTATGAGGGAATGCACAGAGGCAGGGTAAGTACCAGTGAGAAGTGTCTTGTGGTCTTGGGGAACCTCAGGCCCCCACTGCCTTTGCTTCAGGCTGAATAAGCACCCTGCTTAACAGCCTCTGCCTCCATCAAGCCCATTTCACATTGCCCATCTGGGCTAATTATAAGCAGTAGCATTAGCAGAAGTAATATTTTGTGTTTTACACTGTACAAAGTGCTTTAACTTGCACTGTCTCATTTGATCTTCATGGCAAAACTATGAAGCAGGTGATATCCACATTTTACAGATGAAGAGGTCCAGAGTGCCAGAGATGGCACCTGTATCAAAGTCAGGAGACTTCCTACTGTACTTCAGGAGCGAATGAGGACTTAGGGAAGTCTGTGTGTCCTTTTGGGGGTGGGGGTGAAGGTAGCAGTAATTGCTGACCTCTAAGATGCATCAGAATCACTGGGGGTGTGGGGGCGGCGGGGGGTGCAGGAAGGGAGGTTTAAAAACTAAAGATGCATGGATCTTACCTGAGATGTAACACAAGGAAATCACCAAGTCTAGGCACTCAGCATATGAGTTTTAGAAAAAGAAAAGCTCCACAGTCAGTTCTGATGTACACCCAAGGTTGAAAAACACTTGTACTCAGAGTTCTTCTGAATGTACCGGAATAGTCTGATGAAGCCTCGTATCCATCAAGGTAAATAGCTGTTCCCTTAGGGAAAACAAATCTTAAGATTTGGTCCCTAATCTCCAGGAATTTCTAATCTGGTTGGTATAAGACATGTATACAGGTAAAGAGACAGCACAGTGGCCCCAGTCTACCAGCATCTAAGACCTGGGTAGTCAGAGTATCAGAGCAGTCCACAAGACATGCAGGGGGAGGACACAGAAGAAAGGTTTGGGTCAGTGAGATGATCAATTTGGCCAGAGCAAAGCGTTCACGTGAGCGAGATGTAGGAGATGAAGCTTCTCAGACAGAAGTCATATCGTACAGGGTTTTCCCTGCCAGCCTGAAGAACCACAGATTAGCCCTCAACAGCACATGCATTTGGGGGGGCATTTAAAGCAGAATATAATCAGACATGTTTTACAAACAGTCCCCGTTTTAATGATGAAGAAATAAATAGATGAGGGTAATTATTTCAGACCCCGTGCTTCCTTGGTGGAACAGATCTGGGTAGTGACTGTCACTCAAGATTTTGTTCTGATGATTGCAACCAGCCCTCTTTGTCAGTGCAGAGGGATACAGCACACGCAAGTCGTCTTCCATTCCAGCTCCCGGTATTCTTTGTTGTTGGTGAAGTCTGTTAGAGTTTTCGTACAACCTGCAGTGTTTTTTCATCCCCGTTGCCTTCACTTTCTCCTTGCTTTCCCCACTCTCAGATACTGACACTTTTAATTTGGCATTGTAGAATGGATATTGTTTGGGGACCACATTCATACAGGTTGAGGCTGTGCTGTCCCTGACAGCTGTCCCTGAGCTGTCCCTGACAGCTATACCCAAATGGCAGCTCTGTGCTTGAGACCCTGCACACAAACTTACTTAATTTCCGTAAGAATCTAGTAAGACCCAGATACTGAGGCTCAGCAAAATTCAGTAAACTTACCCAGAGTCACACGGCTAAGAAGGTGCTGAGCTGGGATTTGAACCCACGTCGAGCAGACCACCTCTGCTGCCCCCTCTCCCCCCCACCCCACCCCCCCGCCCAATTCTCTTCTGCTAAGCATGCTGCTTTAACCATGACGAGCACCCATGGTTACAATGCCTTTTCTGCCAGTATTCTAGTAGAGAACTAGCATGTCTGAAATCTACTGCCTTCCTCTTGTTTGTTCATTCACTAAACAAGTGGAAGTGCTATATCCACCTCCCTCACTGGGACGTTTCGAGGATTAAAGAGATACAATCCCCGTAAGCATTTTGGCTTACAACTCAGCAGGAAGTACCTGCTGAACAGGAGCCCTTATGGCCACTACTCCTGGCTGCTGTGCCTGGCACCATCCCAGATGGGCTGGAGAAACACACATGAGGAAGTCGTGTCCCTGCCCGGGAAGAGCTCAAGCCCAGCGGAAGAAACGGCCCCCAAACAAATAACACACATATAGTGAAAGCAGGACCTCAGCAAAGACTGCACCTCTGAGCCTGCCTTCTTGCCTCACAGAGGAAATTACAATGACCTGACAAGCATGGTTCTGGAAACCACTGTGGGTCTGGCCCTCAGCTTGTCAGGATGTCAGCAGTGTGTTTCAGATGTGACTCCTCCCTATTTAAAAAGTCACTATTTGGTAGGATCCCTCACTTTCCTCTGCCTCACATCTCACTCACCCCTGAGAATGAGGCACAGTCAGCTTCAAGTCCTCTCCAGGGGACTAATACCCTGCAAACACTCGAGCGTTTTCTAGCACAAAGGCTGCCATGTTAGCATAACTCCAAGTAGCTATTGTTTCAGGCCACACGTGGGGATTTGAGAGGAAGAATAGTGGAATGGACAGCTATAGACCATCATGTTCACTGTTGTCTTTTTTGTAACATGGGGATGACGGTAAAAATGTCTGCCTAACAGAGGTGTTGGAGGGATCACCCCAACACACCATCAGTCATGACACAATAGGTGTAATGCACTTGGGATCTGTAAAGCACTAGCAGAAGTTAGTTGCCGTTAGTAAGGATGAGGTGGGAAGGCCAGGAACCCATGAAACAGCTGAATGGATAAGAATGCCTCTGTTCACACCATGTGCTGACAAAGTACTAACAGAAATCAGAGTGGCTGGCACCAGCCTGGGAAAGGGTGGCTGAGAACAGCATCACAGAGGTGGTGACTCAACCCCGGAGACTATGGGCATGCTGTCAGGGAGAAGAACAGGCACACATTCTAGGTGGGAGGAAAGGCGCACAGAGTAGCAGGATAGTGAGAAGGAGCAAGCTGCCTAAGGGGCAGTGGAGACCCTCTAATGCGAGACTCTGCACCCAAACAATCTCTGTCTAATCTGCTGCCAGGGCCTGCCAGGGGATTGGCTTTGCATGGCCCTCCCAGGAAGCTTTGTGGGGAATTTTCCATGTGCTTAATGATTCTAGATTGCTTGCTGCTGACAATAGGAACAGAGTAGGTAAATGAGTGCTACTGGTATTGTACTAACCCTTTATGTCCTTGGTCTTTACCATGACCACGTGAGGTAGCTACCATTGTTATCCTCATTGTATAGAAAGGGACACTGAGGGGCACAGAGTTTATGTGACTTGCCCCCAGGTCATTAGCTAATAAGTGGCCAAGCCAGAGTTCCCCTGCACAGCTGTCCATCTCCACAGCACGAGCCCTTAACCTAGCAGTACAAGGTTCGTCTTGAGAGGAGATTTTTATGCCTCCCAAGCCCATTCACTTCCTTTTATCTACTTCTGTTGAGACCTTCCCCAATGAAGAATTGAACCATAGCAGAGACGGCAAATCTTTTTGGTGGAGTGTCAGGGAACCCTAACATCCTAAAGCCGGGAGTTGAGTATCTTTGGAACTTGCCACCCTTTTGTGTGTTGGCTACTCTCCTAACTACAGGTGGGTTTGCAGTAATTTGGAATGTGACCCTGTGCTAGGAGGGAATTCCTGAATAAACTCAGGGCTTGCTAATCAAAGAGGAGCTAAGAGCCTCACACAGTTCACAGCTCTGCAGGTCGGTCAAGTGAATCAGCAGGGGTGGGCAAGGCCACGATACACCTCTTCTGTGAAGTGTCTGCACAGGGCTGGGAGGGGCTTGGAACAGAAGCAGTCATGCCCCAAGGCAACAGACATGATATTAATGGAATTTAGACTAAATTCTGTCAAAATGGTCCACCCAATTTTAAAAGTATTTGCTGGCCAGTTCCAAGGGACTGAATAACGAATTCAAACAAACCTCAACCTTCAGACCAGCCTATTGAATGCTCACTGTGTGTCCTCTCCTCTGAGCCTGAAATGTCCGCGTTCAAGCATGGCCACATCAGTCAGTGGCAGGGCTGCCGGGAGATGTGGGCAGGCGGTGAGCATCCGCGCTGCTTTGATTTAGTGTTTGAAAGCTGCTTTTCACAAGCTAATAGACAACTCTGGATCTAGAATCAAACAGAGCAGAGTTCAAGTCCCAGCCAGCCACCCACCAGCCATATGGCCTCAAGCCACTTGCTATTCCTCTCTCCACCTTGTTTCCCCACCTGTAAAATGGACATATTGAGACCTCTTAGGGCTTTGTCAGAGGGGCTAATGAAATTGTGTGATCACACTTTGTAAAGTACCTGGTAAATGTGGTGATGTAATTTTGTGTCATATAGGAAATGCTTCCTCCGGTCCTTGTAACACCCAATGCACATCCTTCTTGAGAACATCCCCAAAGTGTAAGGATCGACCTGAAATCATGATGACGGTTTTGTAAATGGTTTGTGAATGTTTGGCCTGTAAACTAAACTTAGTACCTTTCCCTCCTCATTCTTTGCGGAGGGCTGTGAGGGAGGGAGGGGATGTTCAATTCTGTTAAAATGATCTTCCAAAAATTCTTACCCAACAGTGATTTTACCCTCTATCCTGGTGACCCATTACATGCAAGGCATATCCATGTAGCTTGTCCGTAGGCCTAGAGAGAGCAACGGGGAGAATGCTTTTTAATTTGTACCGTATGCAAGACTCGTTCCCAGTCTACCTTTTGGCAGAGGTGAAGTACTCCAAAGTGTTTGATTTAGAGTAATGGGGAAATCTGCTCTGCCTTTCCTCTGGGAGTCCTAAATGTTGATTTGCCTTTGGGAGGGCAGGGGTTTCGGTGAAACCTGATTTACTGCATCACCCTGGTACTGATTTCCTTTCGCATACTCTAAAGGAAGTGCTCTGGTAATATTGGCAGCGGTTTTAAAATGTCGGTTCTGGAAATGAAACTGCACCTTGTGATGTTAGAATAATTATACCACACTCAGTCTCTGATTTCAGCCAACACAACAGTTGCTAAATCCAGCTAACATGGAAAAACTGGACAAGAAGGGGAAAATTCAACCAAACCCATGGCAAGGGATGGAGAAGGGGGCCTTGGTCAGACACACAATCTTGTATTTCCGTTTGTCTGTTGCTAACTGGAATACCTGGTGGCCCCCGGCCCAGGCCCCCACCCCTTTGTTTTCTGTAGCCCTAAGCTCTGCATGTTGACACTGGCTGTGGGAACTCTTATGATTGAGCTGAAAGAACTGCTTTTATCATTTCAAGTATGCAGCCCCGGGCCAAAACAGGCAACACAGTTGGTAAAAGTCTCTGTTCAAAAGCAGTCTGAAACATCCTCTGTTTTTCTCACCTGAGTGTCCCCATCAAAAGGAACCCCCACACCTCTCCACAGTTCAGTGTGCCATACCTCTCTCTGATTGTCTGTCTGGCAGGCTCCCCCAGGTCAGCTGACTGACCCAGTTAACTGGCTCCCCCGGGTTAACTGTGGTTTAGTTAAGCTGAATTTGAAGAGCGGAAGATGAAGGCAGGCATTTCCTCCCAGCTACTGACAGGGCAGCCCATTCCGCTGCTGGAAATCTGCATTGGAAAGCTGAAAAATGGGATTTGGGGCTTCCCTGACTGTGGCATGTTAGAGAAACAGAAAAGTGTCATTGTATAAAATGGTGGCAGCTGGTACACATTTCCCAAGAAAGCAGAAGTGTTCTAATAATGAACATATAGTTTGTTTTTAATGCTATTAATAGATACCAAGCATTCCGAGTCTGTAGCAGGACCCCCATTATCCTGTCATCTTCCAGGTGAGGGGCCGTGCTCTATAATCGTTAAGAACACAACTCTTTATCAGTGAGCAGATGCTTAAAATGACACAGCAACAAAGCCACATATTCTCTGTTGTCCCCAGCTGCTTCAGGATTTAGGATGGGACTTAAGGACATTTATCTTAGTGTGCTCAAATCCCACATTAGCTATTTCCCAAGGAGTAGAAGAAAGTGTCCCTCCTCTTTGCTCTGAGTGATTGACTTTATGCATAAGAGATTTGCAGTAAATCCTCGGTAGGGTTTTTTATTGTCTTGCCCTGGTGTTTGATAAGTACTCACTTGTTAGTTGATTGAGCATCTTTAATGTATCCAGTACAAATATCTAGTTATAGACCTTTTTTTTTTGTTTGCTTTTTTAAATCAAAGGACCAGGAACTGAGAAACTTTGTAGCCTTTATTTTCTCACATACAAAACAGATTCACCTGTCTCACAAGATGATTTTGAGGATCTAAAATGTTACTGTGCTGGTTGACTAGACTCGTTAAAAGGCACAACTGTTTGTCCCTACTCATAGAATGTCTCTACTTCAAATATATGGATGTTCACACCAAACAGTTCTCCAGTCCTCTACAGACACTGCCTGCATGTCCTGCAATTTAATTTGATTCTGACACTGTCTACCTGGAGGTGGTATCAGATCCCACAGGTTAAGAGCTCACAGTCTCACAGGACTACCCACCCCCCCACCCCCCCACTTAAGATGCCACTTGTGGGGCACCTGGGTGGCTCAGTTGGTTCAGCATCCGACTTGAGCTCAGGTCATGATCTCACGGTTTGTGGGTTCGAGCTCCGGGTTGGCCTCTGTGCTGACGGCTCGGAGCCTGGAGCCTGCTTCGGATCTGTATCTTCCTCTCTCTCTGCCCCTCCCCTGCTCACACTCTGTTTCTTTCTCTCTCTCTCTCTCTCTCTCTCTCTCTCTCAAAAGTAAATAGACATTAAAAAAAATTTAATTTTGAAAAAAAGATGGCACTTGCTCGTAGTAGGTCCCCAGGTTTCCCGCAGCCTCTGTCTCACCTGACTACAAATGAGCGATTCCCGCTACCGCCTGCTCAGATTCAGTGATTTGCTAAGAGCAACTCATAGAACTCAGGAGAACAGTTTACTTACCAGTTTCCGGTTCATTATAAAAAGATACAACTCAGGAACAGCCAGGCAAAAGAGATGCCATAGGCAAGGTATGAGGGAAGAAGGGGTGTGGAGTGTCCCTGTCCTCTGCCACCTTCTCCCCACCTCCCTGTGTTCAACCCAGAAGCTCTCCAAACTCCATCCTTCAGGGGATTTTGATGAAGGATTCATCATGTAGGCATGATTGATTGATAACTAAATCTGCAGCTCCTCTCCCCTCCCCCAAGGGTGGTAGGTGGGGTTAAGAGTTCCAGGCTTCTGACGTGACTCAGTCTTTCTGGGGACCAGCTGCCATCCTGAAGCCATCCAGGAGCCTACCAAGACTCACCTCATTAGAACAAAAAATGCTCCTGTCACCCAGAATTCCAAAGGTTTTAGGAGCTCTGGCCAGGAGCCACAGACAAAGACCAAAATACATATATCTTTTTGTTGGTGGTGATGTTTATCGATATTTATCCATTTGTTTATGTATTAAATGTTTACTGAATCATTCCTTTGGCCAAGACTCTGACTAGGTACTGAGGACACAGAGGAAAGAAAATTCTTGCCTTCAGGGAGTTTCTAGCCTGATCACCTCACTCATGTGTTTCCTTCTTTTATTAAGCAGTCTACTTTTATCCTCCAGAACTATTTTCTTCTTTAGATTCCCCAAAACTTTCTAGGGCAAGCAACTTTCTCCGTGAAGCTTTCCCAAACCAAGTGAGGCTCTATACTTCAATTTCTCCAACATAAAATAAAGCCTAAAGGGACCTAACTATATTTCCAAAGGTTCTCACAGGGTTAAAGCAGAATTTTTAAAAAAAGGTTTTATACCTTTAGGAAAAATTTACTAAGTGGGTGGCATTTTACTGTCAGTTCTAAGATGTGTTTGCCTGGAGAAATTCTTGTTTTGTTTTGTCTTTTGGTTTATTTATTGTTTTTTAGTACCAGCTTTATTGAGATATAATTCACAATCATATAATTTACCCGCCTGAAGTATACATTTGAACAGTTTTTAGTATTTTTACAGACTTGTGCAAACATCACCACAATCAATTTTAGAACATTTTCATCTCCCCGAAAAGAAATGCCATTTCTTTTGGTAGCCACTCAACTCGTCTTTCCTTTATCAGTGCATTTCTTAGTATACACAATAATATTGCACTGAGTAAACTGTAAAATGCTATGCTGATATAGATGTGATGATTGCTGCTCTGTTTTTCAAATTTACAGGCAGAGTATGAGATTCTGTAACCTTGGGTGGTAACCTTCCCTCAGAAATCCTTGCCATGGTAGAATTTTGACTTTGTTTTTAAATTGCCAGCTTCTAAACAAGGAGATTGTCAATAATGCCTCTGATTCCTTCTGTTACATTTTTCAAATTGGTTATTATTGATATATAAGCAAAACTATTGTTGTACATTGCCTATGTGTCCAAAAACATTGTTGACTTACCTCATTAGTTTTCATAGTTTGTCTGAAAACCCTTTTATTTTTTTTTTATTTATTTACTTCTAAAGATTTTATTTGTAACTAACCTCTACATCCAACGTGGGGCTCAAACTCACTACCCCGAGATCAAGAGTCGCACGCTCCATTGACCGAGCCAGCCGGGTGCCTCTGAAAATCCTTTTAGATTTTCCATGTAGACTGTCATATCTTTTTTCAGTTAACAATAGTTTGGGCTCTTCTTATCCAATTCGTATACACCCTTGCTTTTTCTTATTTTGTTTCATTAGCTAAGGCTAATCCAAAATATGTTGAATCAAAGTACTAATAGCAGATTCCTTGAATGTTCCTTGAACTGTTCCTGACTTTACTGAGAATGCTTCTAAAGTTTTAACATTTTCATGATATTCATTGTAGATTTTATTAAATTAAGGAATCTTCCTTTGTTACAGATTTGATATTTTGCTAAAATTGTGAGAGAATGTTATATTCTCCTGATCTATTAAGATGTTTAAATTTTTTATCCTTTTATAAAAATGAGTAGAATGGTATATATTAAGATACTATATATATGTATATATTTTGTTTGTTTGTTTGTTTAATGTTGAACTATCTTTGCATTCCTGAGATACTATCATTCTCCTCTACCTGTCCCCAAGTGATTATCTCCTATAGTTAAGAATATACATTCCTGGGAACTCCTGGGTTATCAGTGACACTGGATTATTTTTCATATTATGCAAATGCCTCACAACATTTATCAGTGTGTATCAGGATCGGGTGGGAAGGAACACAGGCATTGTAGGCCTGTGCTTGTAGGCACATTTGTGTAGACCCCAAGGACTTTGAGAAGCAAACATATCAAAGTTTGAGAAACTTGTATCCTAGAAAAGACTTTAACTGCATTGGAAACAGTATACTACCTTCCTACTTTAAGATTTATTACCCTTATCTATGCAGAAATTCAACAGGGACCTGATTTGGTATTTATCCTGTTTCCATGCCTATTGGTTTGAATCATTAAATCTTCCCCACTTTGCCTGCTGCTTGAAGGTCACCCATGCAGTCATTTCTGTTTCACTTGTGGACTTGCTATCACCTTTGCATTTGGGGGACCACGGGAGTCTATGCAGCAAAGAAAATAAACACATGAATGAAGTAAGGTTCTGTTTGCCATTCTAGTTTCACAAGAGAAGGTTTTCTATACTGAACCCTGTTTTCAGCCCACAAGAATGTTGAGTCCATTTCAACCAGCATCTATTGAGCTGCTATTGTTAAATCAGCAAGTGTCAGCCCCTGCTCAAGTGTCCAGGTATATCAAAGTCACAATGGCACACACCTTACAGAAGTATAAATCCTCTCTCCTGCCTTCAGAGGGCTTAGAGTCAGTCATTTATTATCACTAATATCTAGCGAGCCAGATGGCCATGTACCTTTTTTGTGCCATTCACCATCAGAGACCTTAAGAAGACTACAGTACGAAAGGCTGGTCTCTGACATCACAGTCTAATAACATCATGTCCATAGGAGGGACAATGCAAAGTATACCTAGAAAATGTAAAGTAACCAAAATGCAAATGAATACATTTTAAAGATCTGATTGGCTTTATCGAATGATTCATGAATTGGGCAGACTCCCATCTAGCAATAGAAAGGAACTGCGTTAAATTGCAGCAAAGGAAAGGTTCTTAAAGGCAGAGAGGGAACAGAAAAAAAAGGAAATTATTAGGAAAGAATGCATTGTTTCAGGCAAGGATGCCCTCTTAAGGAGAACCAAAGGGGTCTCTCAGCAGATTACCTCCTCATGCTGATTAAAAGTCACATTTAGGGGAAAGTTGTAACTGCGCTTGGGTTGGGTAATAGGTCTTGGTTTGCTGAAGTGCGGCTTAGTACAGGTGACTCCATTTCAGATCTGTTATTTCTTTTTAACAAAAGTTAAAAGTTGGGGTGCCTGGGTGGCTCAGTCGGTTAAGCGTCCAACATCGGCTCGGTCATGATCATGCGGTTCATGGGTTCGAGCCCCGTTTCGGGCTCTGTGCTGACAGCTCAGAGCCTGGAGCCTGCTTCTGTTTCTGTGTCTCCCTCTCTCTCTGCCCCTCCCCCATTCACGCTCTGTCTCTCTCTGCCTTTCAAAAAGGAATAAATTTTAAAAAAAATTTTTTTTTTAAGTTAAAAGCAACATTACAAGAGTAAGGTCACAATTGAAGGACACAAGGGAAGTCATAAATAGAATGTTGTTGAACCCCCATAACTACATAAGCAGTCGGGTTGTCAGTGGGGCCAAAAAGGTGGGAGAAGGCTTTCTGCAAAAGGGATAGGAGTTGCAAACGTGGGCCTGGGGGGACGTTTTGGTGAGAAAAATATTGCCGGAAAGCATGGTTGACAGCAAGGGATAGTACATGCAGGTGACAGCGGGAACCGTCCAGTGTAGCTGGATAAGAGGGCACATGAAAGGAGTGGAAGGAAGGACTAGGAGTTAAGAGCCCAAGGGTCATGTTCTGGGACAGTCAAAAGCCAGCCTGGGTTTGTTTCTCCCCCCGAGGGCGCTGGGGCACATATGGCTCTGCGACATTGTCACCTGCAGGCACTGGTTCTCTCCCCTGCTCTTTGCCCTGTTCTTACCCTCACAGTGACTGAGGAGAGAGGAGGAGCCTACAGCCTTTCTCTCACACTCACTCCTTTTTAATTTGAAAGCAGTGGAGCAGGTGCGTCACTGGCATTTGTGGCCATGCTCTCGCTCTGGCTGGAGGGTGTCGGGTTAGAGGCAGGCGTGCAGACTGCATGACCCACGCAGAGCGAGCCGGTGCAGAGGCATTGCAACATCCTCCCCACCTCAGCAGACATGACTAAACAAACCGTCTGCTTTGAACAATTAATCCGTTTGTCAGAGCAGCTCACAGGGCGAGTGAGGCCTTGCAAGCGGTGACACGTTCTCCACAGCAACAGTCCTGGGTGTGTGTCTGCAGACACTTCCTTCTGTTGAGAGTGTTGCCAGCCCATGTTGAACACGCTAAGATAAACTTTGAAGGAAGTGCAACCCTTTGAATGTAAAGAGCCATGGTGACCTGGGCTATGCCTTGGCCCACAAGTTGCTTCCAGAACTCCTTTGGTTGGTTTTCTGAGAAACTTGGATGCTGAAGTGGGAAGTGATGATTTGCTTTAGCTGAAACAGAAATGCAAGAAAAATCCAAATTCTTTCCAACCAGTACCCAACCTGGACCTCATCATGAAATGTGCCCCCTCCTTTGCCTTCCCGACTCCTCCCTCGGCTGGTGACCTTCATTTAGCCATGATCTTTCTCTCTCCAATTCTCTGTACTCGTTTGCTTTATTCTTTAAAATGAGGACTGCCTTCCTCCCTGTGGTGACCAGGTGACTGTCCCCTCCCCATAGGAGTGTGTAATAAGGTAGAGCCAGCTTCACCTCCCTCAGCCCAATGGTCTCATTTAATAAGTTACAGAGTCGAGACTACACTCCACTTGTCCCAATCCAGGCCTGGCACCCGCGGGGGGAGGAGGGGGGAGCAGGGACTGTGCATGGTCCTCAGCCAGTGCTAGGGTCCTGGGGGAAGTGGGGAGCAAGAGTGTCAGG
The DNA here is from genome assembly GCF_023721935.1 of Panthera uncia. NCBI lineage: Eukaryota > Metazoa > Chordata > Mammalia > Carnivora > Felidae > Panthera > Panthera uncia. Next base: position 50,875,347 of record NC_064816.1, read on the forward strand.
GTGAGGACCTACTGTCCTAGCCACAAGCTGGAGAGGTGGGAGGACCTGGGGACAGAAGGGGACTTCACTGTCACTTCATGCTTGGCAGTTACTTACCTCTCAGCCTCTATGTAAACCTGCCTGGGGAGGCAAACACCTTACCCCCAGGGATACCCCACTCCCTTGCACCAAGCCTTTGCCAGATGGCACTAAGAGTGTCACCCTTTTGTAATCATCCTTAAGCCCAAGGAACAAATAAATGGTGTACAAATCTGTGTGTCAGCTTTCACCCTGACTGCAGAGCATTTTGCTTCTTAAATAGTTTAAAACAGGCCTAATAATAATAGTCGTAACAGCACCTAACATTTATTGAGTGCCTGTTGTATGCCAAGCAGTGTTCTAAGTAAACACTTTGCTGGCATCCAATTCCATCAATCAGTTTTAATTTAATCATAAATTCTAATTATTTGATTTTCCCCAGAAGCATTGTTTAGAAAGTGACAACTTGTTAAGACTTAGAAATGAAAAGATTGTATTTCATGCCGACAGACAGCCGAGTCTGTCCCTAAGCCTCTGGTGCTAGGCAGTGTGCAGGCCTGCAGACACTGGTTGGGGGGCAGTGTTGCCATGAGGGTGCTTGAGATTCAAAATGGTGAGAAGAGAATTTGTAGAATGTGGCTTATTCTTTAATTCCTTCATTGCACAAGCATTTGTTGAGGCTGACTTATGATTTATGCATGGTTTATAATTTATTGAGCAGTTACTGGCTCTAAGTGAGATTCTGCAGGCACAAAGCTTGGGCGCAGCCCCTGGCCTGGAGCGCATCATCTGCAATTAGCAAACCAGAGGTGCCCTGTGCTGGCCGCCCAAGAGAGGAGGAGGGCAGAGGGCTGGGTCTGGAAGGGTGAGTCGGAGGTACCCAGAAGGGAGATGGAACAGGTGGTTGAGAACACAGGCCTCTCTCCCCAAGTCACCAATCGCACCATCTCCCTATAGGGTGACAGTGGACGTAGGTAACATAGGAGTGGTGTTTACCACAGTATCCAGCAAGCTGGAAAAATGAGCTTTGTTGTCATTAGAGTAAAAGGGCTCTGACAGAGGCCCTGAGTTTTATTCATTTGTCTGTATGCCATCCCCTAGCCTACCAGCTGGGTACCCAAGTGCTAAGCTGGAGGCTTTCCCAGGAGGGTGGAGAAGAGGAGCACGCCCCAGCCTGAGAGAGGAGGGCTGGAGGAAGGGCCCCAAGACAGGAACAGCCTGGAGGGGTGCCTTTGTGCAGAGCAGAGAGGGAGGGTGCAGGCTCAGGGCTCTGTACCCCAGGAGTCCCTGACCTCATGCCCCCCTACCCCCAGTGCCACCTGGGGGCATGGTCTGCCTGGAGTAGTCTCTTCCCCCAGCCCCACTCTTCCAGCCCCTTTCATCATCATGGTGCATGTGCATTTAAACTTAGCAGGACACATGCCAATGAAAACAAAGAAAATGATCTCTTAGCGGTTATTTATATTGTAAACCTTCTCTGGAGTGACTTTTTTCCTAGTTCAGCTTGCAATAATTTATTAAGAAAGATAAAGTGATTTTTAAGTGTGATTTTAAAGAGCTAGGACCATCTACGATCTTGCTCTGTGTTATTCTTCTGCTTGGGTTTGATGTTTCCAGCGTGAACTTTGATTTACCTCCTTCTCAGGGTAGTTTGGAGCCACTGAGAGAAGTCCCGTTCTGTGAAAATAGTCACCCATTACAGAAATACATTGAAGCAGAAACTCTTTTCTGAAAAGACTGAAAACTGTCATTAAAAAACTGCTTTCTGAGAAGAGAGAAAAGATGGGAAAGAATACTGATTCTTTAAGGATTTTGGTTCTTGAAGCCACGACTGTTCGTTTGTTCTTTGTTAACCAAAGCGCAGCCTTCTGAACTTAGTGCCTGCTGATTATCAACAACAATAAAAAGAGAAAAATGAAAGAAACTAAAAGCAGGAAACACTGAATTGCTTATAAAGTGGATTTTTTTAAAAAATGTGTTTATGAAGAAATTGAACTCCCCTTCTTTTCTGCTCTTAAAACTTTAAGCTCTTTCAAAGTTTTGGCAATTTTTAAAAACTTGTAGTGTATCTTCAGGCCCAGGTTTCCCACTATCAGAAATGTGTAGCCACAAAGGAGGACTCCAGAATTATGGTACCTGTGAACGGTCTGGGCTGGAAAAGTACTGACCAGAGGGAAGCCTCAGGCTGGGAACCTGGGGCTCAATGCCTCTTCCTCCCTCCTGGTGAGAAGCTGCATGTCTGTCCAGTTTGCATGGCTGTCCCCCACCGCCAGGCCACGTGCCATCTTCACCTGTAGCTGAGGATGTTCAATCTGAACGAAAAAGGAACTTGGGATCCTAACAACGCGTAGTGAAAAGCTTCTAGAGTCTTAACACCGTGCCCTTCTGTTGTAAGTCGGACTTTACCAATTCTGTGCCAGCGGGCAGATGTTCTGCACCAGCATCTATATTTAGGTGTGGGCATGAGATTGCCAAGGTAAAGAAAGGCATGGTTGGTGTCACCTCAGCATGCTTTTTGTCTTGGAACAGAGGCCCTGTGTTGCCCTGGGGGTTAAGCGCTCTCAAGGAGGAGAAGGCCTCTGCCCAAAGCCCAGGCAATTTGGAAGGCAACAGAGCCCTTCCTGAATGACTGTCCTTCATGCTGGGTGGCTACGTGCTGCCAGGCAGGGACTGGACACTGTGGTTCCTATTTGCTGTCCTGTCCTTAAGGGAGCCGCTGCACACTCTTTGTTAGCAGGCCTGGCAGTCACACCCTGAATGACCCAGCAATGCCCGGTAGATCGTCGTCTCTCAAAAGCCAATGTTCTTCAACCCACAGAGGGGAGCTGCTCTCTCCTGGCTCGGTCTTCTGTGTTGTGGAGCACCTGGGGGATGGAGCCCCAGTCACTGCTTGCCATCACGTACCTGGCTGCCTTGGGACCTCCTTAGTGTCCCTCACATCCCACAGTGGCTCAGCTCAAGCAACCTCACTGTAGATTCAGCAGGCTTTAGCCACCTGGCAGCCCAGATGCTTTTCCCAGTTTGGGACTCCTACCCCAAAAGTCTCCTGTGCCTATCCTTTCCTTACTTCCTGACAGGGGCCTCCATTCCAGCTGGCCTTCAGTCCTCTTCCTGAACCTCCTCACCCAGTGTCTTTGTTTCCTTGTATTGTCCAACTCTCCTACCAGTTCACACCCTCATTCACTTTCACTTGCTCCAGGAAGCCTTCTGTAAAGGGCAGAAGAATGATTTCGTCCTTGGATACCTTGCTTAGAGGCCTCCCTCTTGGCCATGCTGGCATTCCTTCTGGAATGTTCCATCCTTCGAGTTCTAGAATGAGACTATCCCATGCAGAGCCTCAGCTTAGTTTCCAGCCCTATATTCCCTCTAGATAGGACCACTCCCCTGGGCTCATCTATCAGAAACCTTGTCTAATGTTATCCAAGGTGTGCCTTATCTTTCTCTGGGCAGACTGAAGGCTGCCTGGGATGGGGGCATCCTCTGTTAGTCCTTTTGTGTCCCTAGTAACACTTACCACAGTGCCCATGGCCCTAGCATGGAACCCCAACTTCTATCAGCCTGAAAGTCTCCTGCATCAGCCCCTCCCAGAGCAGGTAGAAGAGCATGTGCATAACAAGAGGAGGTTCACAGCAAGCCTCCTTTCACAGGCTTGGGGAGGAGATGATGGGACTTCATGGGCTTGCTGGGGGGCCCTCTGAGATGATGGCTGTAAACCCAACGGGAGGACCAGCCGTTCGGGTGGATATGGCATTTGAGGTCCAGTCTTCTTCAGAGGAGGGTTGGGACCTATCAGTTTTCAAATATCCAGGTCCAGGCTCTTTGGCACAGAGGTTGGGGGAGCCCAGGATGATGCCAGGCTCTGGCTTCTGGGAGAGCAGTGGAGTGTGCTCTGCCATGCCTTCCAGAGCCCTTTGGAACTCTCCGGGACCCAGGGCTCCCACTGGCCTTGTACCCCCACTCTCCTGGTAAGACACATCAGTGCTTTTTGACCCCACTGAAAATGAACCCCAAAGCTTACCTTACCTTCAGAGGGGCAAAAAACAGTTCCATATGGGATGGACAGAGCTCCCTGCCAAACCACTGTCAGGCCTGGCCTCAGGCTGGGCCTCTATTCACAGGTTCAGGATGGGGCTTCACACCTGGCCAGTGGAGATAAGAGATTTCCCTTCTCCACTTAGCAGGTTAAGGCCAGCCAAGCCAGTAGGGAGAGTTTGGAAGGGCTGCCCCAGGGCCCACAGGAGCAGGACTGGGGCGGAACTGAGAGGCTTCAGTGGGTTTGAAATAGCTCATTTGGGACAAATTAGGTAGCAAAAGAAACGTCTTTAACGACTTAGTGAGGGTAGCCCTCAGCTGGCCCACTCAGCCCCTCCCCCTGTGGGCTCCAGGAAGCGTGCCCGCCCTGTTCCATCAGCAGCAACCATCATCACGGACTCCTTTTGTTCCATCCTGCCCAGGGAGCCTAGGTTTCAGGATAGGTCAGTGCCTTCCCAGGACCTTCGCCGGAACTACAGAGGAAGAAAGCCAAAACTTCCTTTTCCCAAGCAAAGTGCAGAGTTTCACGCACACCTAGGGAGGATGTTTGTGTTCCTTTGAGGTCACTGCCCTTGTTTTCAGAGTAAACTTTTGTGTGAGTGCACTCCAAAAGGGGGAGTCCATGGAGAGGGGATGCTCTCGCCTCTGTTTCCACAGGCGTGCACCTAGCCTGAGCCTGAGGTCCTGACCCAGGAGAGCCAAGGACCACCCTGGTAGACCTAAGCTCTGCTTATGATCTTGCTTAGGCCATGTACCCTCTCTGGGCCTCGGTTTCCCCTTCTGTAACAGTGGGGACTAAACACATGTAAGATCATTTGTAGCTCTGACATTTTAGGATTCTGATCATAACTATTTATGAAAATGTTGATCATCCCTCCAAAATACACTTCAGATATGCACACTGCTCTCCATTTCTCCTGGCACTGACCATGATCCTGTCACTTCAGTGGTATAGAATAAGCTCAGACTCTTTACCACGGACTCTCTGATGACAGATTTGCCATGCGTCTGCCTGGGGCTTTTCCCACCCCGACTGCAGGAACTGCTGTCAGCCTGGGGGCAAGCCACGCCCTCTCCTGCCTGCTTCTCCCGTACCTGCTGTTCCGTCCAATGAAAAGCTGCCCTCCCTCCGCCCCTTAATGGGCTGACTCCTTCCCATCTTTCAGATCTCGGCTTAAATGTCACCTCCTAGGGGCCCGACTCAAAATCCCTGTCTATAGTAATGTTCCTCTGTTATTCTACCTCTCACTCTGTGTTTATTTTCCGTCACGGTCCGTAAATGTCTTGAAGCCATTTTCTTGGGTCTGGTGGTGTGTTAGTCTCTTGTTTGCCTGCATTAGAATGTGGGCTTCACACAAGTGGGGACCTCCAAGAGTGAGGGCTTTCCTTATCAGTCCCCATCACTACTGAACACCCAGAGCCTCGCACAGTGCCTGCTACGCAGCAGGTGTTCCATAAATGTTTGTTGAATGGACGCACGGTTGAATGGATGGATACCCCTACATAAAGAGCTCCCGTTTTTCCTCCTGACGGCTCAGGCCCCATTTTCCCTCTACGATCTGGATGTAGCAAAAGGGAGATTATAAAGCAAACCAAATGTCTGTTGTGAATCCGTTAGTAGCCGAGCGGTGTTTTTACTCCCCACTCTGCTGTTTGTTCCCGCAGCCTCTGCACAGTTGGACCAGATTCCGCCAGTGTGATTTCCTAAGGGTTAGTGTTTTCCAGTCATTATTTTATTTACCCTTGGTGACCTTTGTGAGGTCGATGATAGAGGCCAGGTCTCGGAGATTAAGTAACCTTGCCTGAGATGGCAGAGCTAGTAAGTGGTAGAGCCTTGACCCAGGTCCGGTGCTGTTTCCTTCACGCCCCATGCCACCAAGCCAAGCTGTGGCCCTGAACATGGCAGGAGCCCAGGAATGGTGGAGCCAGAGCCAGCATTGTGTGTGACTTCAGGTGGCCTTTATTGTCCACCTAGCTAGGAGAAACTTGCAGCCCAGTTCTGGCATCCCTGAGTGTCAGGGGAACCTGAGGTAAGGTCTTGGGATTTCTAGAGACCTGTTGTCATAGAGAGCATGGGGGTTGTGTTAGGGTTAGTGATAAAGCCTAGGGGGTGGGCTGGGTGATGCTGGCCCCTCAGCAGTAACCTGTCAGCTGCTTGAGGAAGGCCTTTCTGAAGGCCAGCACAGAGCCTGCCCTTCAAAGAATAGTTCTTTTGGTAGGACATCCATATGGAGCCTCAAAATAGGCCTATTTGCCAGAAGCTGCAGTGGAGAAGAGAACACAAGGCATGCAGCCAGAAAGACCTGGGTTTGAACCTCAGCTCTGCTATATACAAGCTATGTGAACCTGGCCAAGGCATCTGCCCTCTCTGTTTTAATATGATGCAGAGTCAATACTTCCTAATTCTTGTGCCTGAGTGAGTGCGTGAAGAAATCACATCTAAGATGCCCTCATCCTGAAGGGACAACAGAAAAGAGGAAATAGCTTTGTGTTATTTTCAGCATGAAAAACTTTAATTGGGCTATATATGAAATGGATTACTCACAACTTAGAAGAGCTTATCAATAAATATTAATGATAGGAACAGAGATTCATTTCTTCAGGTTGTAAAGTTGTGTGCTCACTGATATGAAACAAATAACAGTACACACTCCTGTCTCTACCCTGTCAGCCACTATTTGAGCACTTTGTATTCCCTTTAATTGTCACAACAGCCCCATAAGGAAGATACAGTTTGGGCTTTGTTTTTCAGATGAGAAAAATGGAGGCACAGAGAGATTAAGAAAGTTGCCCAAGGTCACACAGCCAGCAAGTAAATGGCAGAGCAGGGACATAGTCCGGGAAGTCTGACTTCAGAGTCTGAGAAGCTCTTAGCTCCTGGGCTACGTGATTTGGTGTTGTTTGGTGACCAAAGGGGAGTTCCATGCAGGACGCAGGGTGAGAGGAGGACCATTTAGCTGAAGAAGTATGGGAACCCTGGATCATAATGATTCTGTTCTGCCTAAAACGATTGGAAATGAGACTTCTAGATAAAATGTTTGGGAGCCAGTGTTGGTAAGAAAAGGGTAGAAATGGGGTCTGTCTTTAGGATTGCCCACCCTCTGCCATTTTAGAAAGGACAGTATTCCTCTTTTATACTTTTGGAAACTATTATAATTATGTGTTTCTGTTCTGTGAACTCTCCCTTTTTAGCTATGTTTCTTTTTTTGCTGAATATTTTTTTTTTTTGCTGAATTTTTAAAAGATCAGATTTATTGAGGTGTAATTCACGAATGTAAATGTGTACATTTCTATGAGTTTTGACAAACTTACACACCTGTGTATAACCACCACCACAAGCAAAATAGGGACAATTTCCATCACCCCAAAAGGTAAAACTTTCCCTGAGGCCCTATATAGTCAGATCACACCCAGCCCCAGACAACCAAGGGCCTGCTTTCCATCATTACAGATTCCATTTGTATTTTCCAAGGTTCTGTACAAATGGAACTATATTTTGTATTTTCTTTTTCTTTTTTACTTTTTAAATTTATTTTTGTCGACATAATTCACATACAACACTGTGTAAGTTTAAGGTATCCAGTGTTGATCTGATACTTTTATATATGGCATTGTGATTGCCAGATTACCACGTTAGTGTTGGCTAATCCCTCTACCAAGTTATAGTTACTTCTTTTCTGTGGTGGGAAAAATTAAGATCTAGTCTCACAGCAGCCTTGATGTATATAATAAAGTGTTGTTGACTCTAATCACTCTGCTGTGCATTAGATCTCTAGACTTACTCATCTACTGGTGGCCAGTTTGTACCCTTAAACCACATTTCCCGAATTTTCTCACCACCATCCCTAGTTCCTGGTAACCACCATTCTATTCTCTGCTTATGAGTTCACCTCTTTTAGATTCCACATATCCTAGGTCTCGTACAGTGTTTGTATTTCTCTGATGTATCTCACTTCGAGTAATGCCCTCAAGGACCATCCATGTTGTCACAAATGGCAGGATTTCCTTTTTCTCATGGCTGAATAATAATTCGATTGTGTTTATATAACACATCTTCTTTATCCATTCATCTGTTGACGGACACTTAGATTGTTTCCATAGCTTGGCTATTGTGAATGATATCACAGGGAACATGGGGGTGGGTGCATCAGTCTCTTTGATGTCATGTTTTCATGCCCTTTGGATATATACCCAGGAGTGGAATTGCTGGATCATATAGTGGTCCTATTTTTAATTTTTAAAGGAGTCTTCCTACTGTTTTCCATAGTGGCTGAACCAGTTCCCACCAGCAGTGTAGGTGGGAACCTCCTCTTTTCTCTACATCCTCACCAAAACTTCTCTTACCTTCCTGACAATAGTTGTCCTAACGGGTGTGAGGTGATATCTCATTCCAATTTGCATTTACCTTATGGTTAGTGATACTGAACACACTTTCATGGACCCGTTAGCCATTTAGGTGTCTTCTTTGGAAAAATGTCTACTTAGTTCCTCTGTCCATTTTGTCATCAGATTGTTTATTTTCTTTTTTTGTTATTGAGTTGTATGAGTTCTTTATGTATTTTGGATATTAACCTCTTAACTTATACATGGTTTGCAGACATTTTCTCCCATTCCATAGGTTACCTTTTCATTTTATGGGTGGTGGTGGTGGTTATTGTGTTTTGGTGGGTTTGTCTTGCAGAAGCTTTCTGGTTCTACTTGTTGAATTTTGCTTTTGCCACTTTTGTGCTTTTTGTGTAGTGTCTAAAAAAAATCATTGCCAGGACACCTAGGTGGCTCAGTTAGTTAAGCATCTGACTTCAGCTCAGATCATGATCTCACGGTTTGTAGGTTTGAGCCCTGCATCAGGCTCTGTGCTGACAGCTCAGAGCCTGGAGCCTGCTTTGGATTCTGTGTCTCCCTCTCTCTCTCTGCCTGCCTCTCTCTCTCTCTCTCTCTGTCTCTCTGTCTCTCTCTCAAAAATAAATAAAAACATTAAAAAATGTTTAGGGGCGCCTGGGTGGCTCAGTCGGTTGGGCGTCCGACTTCAGCTCGGGTCACGATCTCACGGTCTGTGGGTTCGAGCCCCGCGTCAGGCTCTGGGCTGATGATGGCTCAGGGCCTGGAGCCTGCTTCCGATTCTGTGTCTCCCTCTCTCTCTGCCCCTCCCCCACTCATGCTCTGTCTCTCTCAGTCTCAAAAATAAATAAACATTAAAAAAAAAATTTTTTTTTTAAATGTTTAAAAAATCATTGCCAAGACCAACATCAAGGAGCTTCTTTCCTATGTTTTCTTGCAGGAGTTTTGCAGTGGGAGGTCTTGTGTTTAAGTCTTTAATCCACTTCAAGTTAAGTTTTGTGAGCAGTGTCACATAGGGGTCCAGCTTCATTGTTTTGCATGTGATGATCTAGTTCTCTCAGCACTGTTTGTTGAAGAGACTTCCCTTTCCCCACTAAGTGTTCTTTTTTTTTTTTTTTATGTTTACTTATTTTTGAGAGAGAGAGAGAGAGAGCAAGAGCGAGCGCGCCCAAGCTGGGGAGGGGCAGAGAGAGAGATGAAGGCACAGAATCTGAAGCAGGCGCTATGCTTAGCTGTCAGCACAGAGCCCAATGTGGGGCTCGAACTCATGAGCTGTGAGATCATGACCTGAGCTGAAGTCGGATGCCCAACCAACTGAGCCACCCAGGCACCCCTCTCCACTAAGTGTTGTTGACACCCTTGGCAAAAATCAGTTGACTGTAAAAAATGGGAGTTTATTCCTGGGTTCACAGTTCTATTCTGTTGGTCTAGGTCTCTCTTTTTATGCCAGTACCATACTGGTTTAATTACTATAGATTTGCAATATAATTTGAGGTCAGGAAGCATGGTGTTGGGATACCTGCTGGCTCAGTAGAAGAGCATTCAGCTCTTGACCTCAGGGTCAAGTCCCACATTGGATGTAGAAGTTATTTAAATAAATAAAACTAAAAACAAACAAAACAAACAAACAAACACAGGAAGCTTGATCTTTCCAGTTCTGTTCTTCTTTCTCAGGATTGCTTTGACTGTTTGGGGTCTTTTGTGGTTCCATATACATTTTTGGATTATTTTTTTGAATCCCATGTTAAGTCCTATTTTGTCTGGCTTCTTTGGGCCAGCATATTGTTGAGATCCATCCCTGTTGTTGTGTCTCAGTAGTTGGTCCCTTTTTACTGCCGAATAGTATCCTATTTTATGAATATATCAAATTGTTCCTTCACTCACTTACTGATGAGTATTTGGATTGTTTCCACTTTGGGACTGTCGTAAATGAAGCTCCAGTGTGTGTTTATGTACAAGTCTTTGTGTGGAAACGTACTCTCATTTCTTTTAAGCGATTTCCTAGGACTGGAATTGCTGGGTTTAAATGGAAGTATAAGTTTGATCTCTTAAGAAACTATCAAACTGGTTTGTAAAGTAGCTGCACCGCTTGCTGTTACCGCCACTAACATCTGAGAGTTCTGGTTGCTCTGCCTCCTGGTCAGAACGTAGGGCCCGGCGGTCTTCCCTTGTCGCTGAGTGGCTGGGTGGCTGGGTATATGGTGGTAGTTTGTGGTTTTGATGGCAGTCCTCTGGTGACAGTGGATGCCTGCCATCTGTGTGTCTTCTTTTCGTGACGTCTCTTTCAAACCTTTTGCCACAGTTTCCATGGGGTTATTTACCTCATTATTGGGTTGCAAGAGTTCTTTATATTTTCCAGACGTAGGTCCTTTTTCCGATACACGCACTGCATATATCTTCCCCATATCTTTGGCTTGCCTTTTCATTTTCTTAATGTCTTTAAGAACGAAAAAGTTCTGATTATTTAACAAAGTCGAGTTTCTTCATTTTTTTATGGTTCATACTTGTAGTATCTTAAGAATTCTTTGCCTGCCCCAGAGTCTCATTAATTTTTTTATGTTCTTTTTTTTTTTTACAAGTCTTATACTTTGAGCTTTTACATATACTTCCATGTTTCATTTCAAGTTAATTTCTGTATATGGCTTGAAGTAAGCATTGAGGTTTGTTTTTCTCCATATGGATATCTAATTATGCCCACATCATTTGTTGAAAAGACTCTCTTTTCCTTAGTGAATTACTGTGGCACCTTTGTTGAAAGTTGGTCGACCCCATATACGTGTGGGTCTATTTCTGCCTCTCTCCTCTTCTCTGTCTTTATTTCAGTGTCTCACCATCTGATTCCTGCAGCTTTATACATAAGGTCAGGGGCCCGTGTCTGTGTCATCCCATGATCTCTGCTGGTGGCGCCCAGAGGCAGCACCCTCAGGGCTCCATGCAAGGATACCAAACATTGTCTTGAATGTCTGCCAGGGACTGAATCAGGGCCCTCTCGTGATATTCCAGGTCACCCGCCTTTGCATTATTTAAAGTTTCAAAATTCTCTCTTACCAAGTGAAGGCTCTATATGTTTATACCCCGTTCTCACCTCACTCTAGAGCTCTCAGCCCTCCCGCTTTTCTCCTTTCCCTTCTCCCTCTCTCCAGTATTGACCCCAGAAGGCCTTTGAGGTAGAGAACAAAGATGCCAAAGTGTCCGCCTTTTTACAGGGGGCACTTTTCAGAAAGTTTTCTAAGGCAGTGAAAAGAAGAACTACATAATGGAAACCATTTTGCAGCCTCCAGCACGGCCATTTATCTCAATAACCATTTCATTTAAAATGTGGGCCAAACATATAAATCATATCTTGAAAGAAAGTATGTTGGTGCCACAGAAATTGCCCTGTATTCTTACCACCTAATTTGAAAAATGTGTTTTGAAGCTGGGAAGAAAGCAAACAAGCCTGGGGCCCGGCTGCCCTTCTCCTACACGTCCCCTTCCTTCCCTCTGTCCCCAAAATAAATCCACACTACTCCCCAAAGTAAGTAGAGAAGCTGAAGCACGTAACACACACCCTGTTGTTAGTCCTTCTCTGGGACTGCCGCTGCTATTTTGGAGCCTTCGCCTTTGAATGTTGCTTGGTAATGAGGAGTTGAGAGCCCAAAACCCAGGCTGCTCCCCACGGTCCTTGGACTCGACTGACCCCTCTCAGGCCTCAGTCGCACCCTCGTCCTTAGGCAACAAACACTCGTTAGAGTGCTCAGATACTAGTGCTCATTTAAGGACAGGTCCAGAGGGAGGGTGCTAAATATAGCAGGGTCCCAAGGCCCATTTCCAGACTAATCAAACGGGGAGACACTGGGCAGCCTGTGCTGGGGGCTGGGAATTCCAGGGTCCTAGTCCATGGTCAAAATGGCGGCATCTCCACCCAGGCCCAAGGTTTCTTATTTTGTTTCTCGCCACTTCTTGGGAGGGAGAGCAGAAAGTAACAGCGGGATGCCTCTGCCCCGTGGGCGGCTGGGCACTTCTGTAGCCGGTGCGCTGGCTCGGCTCCAAGGGTCCGCACGGGGTGGCAGCACCCTCACCCCCACCCAGCTCCATACCACATCGTCTTCTGATCCCAAAAGAGGCATGTGAGCGTCAGAGAAAAACCTAAAATAAAGAATAAAATTGGCACCCATGACCCCACCCCTTGGAGGTTATTGTTCAGTTTTGCTTTTTCCTTCTAGGTTTTTTTGTAACCATGGGTGTAAGTGATTGGAGCACAAGGTTTTGTTTTCTCTTTTAACGTATACGTTTCTGACAGTTTTCTTGTATCATTGGAACTTGCTTGAAAACATGTTAATTGCCTGCCCAGTACTCATCCTGTACGTAGGCCAAGCTCTCCCGCTCAGTCTCCCCTGGTGTGATGACAGGGATCCCGGTTTCTCTCTTCTGCCCCAAGGGATGGCTTGAGACTCCTGTCCTCCATGAGACATACCTTCTCCCTCTGCATCCTTCTGTTCTGGCCTCGGAGGCCCACTAAGCCCCTGGTTGGAAGGTGGAAACAATCAGCCCTTCCTCAGGTGGATGGTCACGGAGCCTCCCTGCCACCCACTGGGTATTGTCACCTGAGGTCTGTACCTCACCAGATGGAGGGGAGCCACAACCTTGACCTTATTCTCTCTTTTTCCTCCCGCTGGCCTACTAGCTGCTCTTGGCAGCCTGTTCTCTGCTGCTTTCCTCCTGTGCTTCAAGAGGACCACCTTCCGGGCATCCCTCCCCAGAGCGTCCTGTCCCCTGTCTTGGTGTTTCAGGTGTAAGCTGTGTTTTCTCAGTACCCGGGCCAGCGAACTTCGGAACTGCTGAGTGCCTCCCCAGCACTTCTGAGTGCGGGCCAGGTGTGTTGGCCTGTCTTTTTGTCTGGATCTAGGTTTTGAAATAGGAGGCCACTTTTTCAGACTCCCTCTTGTCATTCGCAGCCCAGAGCATCTCTGCTGGGGGAGCCGTGAGGGAGGATTGGGGACAGAGGCCCCTCGAAGGTAGCGTGCAAGCCGCATGTGTGCACAGGCCCGGGCCGTGCCTCCTCTCTCGATGTGTCTTTGATCAGTTGTGCAGCCAGACAGAGGCATCTTTCCCACCCCACCGCAGGGGGAGAGGCACCCCATCCTGCCGCCAGCATGAAACATTTCCTTTCTCCTTTGTCTTCCCTCACCATTGGCTCACCAGCGTGCTTTGTATAACTCATTATTTGCATCTTACCAGCTGACTTGGCCACAACTTTTTCTTTCTAGTAAAACCTTAACCTTGTTCGGGAACCCCTGGAGCAATGGGTCATAGGGCAGCGCACACTGGGGCCCTGCATTGGCAACAGTGGGGGTGGAAATGGGGAAGGCTGGTGACATCTCCACCAGAGGACTCTTGTGCCAGAAGTTGCCCCAAGAGTTTTAGCTACCTCCCAGCCTCTTCCCTTCTGCAGCCCTCAGCTGCCTGGTATCTGAGAGGCTGCTGAGTTTGGGGCTGGGTTTTCCACGAGAAGAAGGGCTGGGTCATAATCCCTCTCTCAAATTAGGTGCCCAGGAGAGGCCAGGCTGGAGGAGGTAGTGAATGTTTAGGGCCCAAGGTTGGAAGAGCAAGCAGGCATCTGGAAAAAGGAAGGTACCAGAACAGTCATGTATAAGAAAAATTGCAGAGCCCTGGGGATGGGATGGGGAAGGAATCATTTCATCTCCACTGAAGGAGGGTGAAAAGGGTATGTGGATGGAGTGTGAGCAAGGGACCCTGGGTGCTGGTGACAGACAGGGCACCTAGAAGTCCCCTGCAGGGTGTGGGTGTTCGATCACCAGGGTGGCCCTAGCCATCTCCTCCACACTTCCTGGTGCAGACTCTGCCCTTTCTCTTCTCTCTTGTTCGCCCCTTATGGCCATCACCTGCTTATACCAGCAGGCCTAGCCAGTTCACATCAGCTACCCTTGCCTTAGTAGAAAGGCAGAAGGATCTGGAAGTTTTCAGATCCCATGGTACAGACATGGATGCTGGGGCACACAGGCTGTCCTCTCGCATTCTGGACTTACTGTCACTTCTGAGTTGGCCCTCGTCCCCATGGAGCTCCAGGTGGGAATCTGAGAACTGGGAAGTCAGAACCTGGTCCTTTACCCAGTGGCACCTCAGGTGGCCCTCCCCAGGCCCACACTGCAGGAGTAGACCTGGGCTGGGCATGGTCACAGGATAGCCTGAAAGGCCCACCATCTAGGGAGGCTCCCCTCCTACTACATACAGAGCATCCTGCACTGGGGCCCTTAGAATCTAGAAGCAAGAAATGGCCACCACTGTGCATTGCCTTGACCTGGTTTGGGACCTGATGGTGGGGCCCAGGAAAGACAATAAGGGTCTCTGTGGTCTGGAGCCTGGGCCTCCCTTGGAAAGTTGGCTCTGCTGCCTGCTTACTCTGTGGGCTCCTTGCCCTACCCACAGCCTTGCCCTACCATCCTTTGGGGTTTGGAGGGCAGGGATTGACTTGTTGGAGTCCCCAGCAACCATCTAGACTGAGGAACACTTATCTTTACTGTTTGATTCTTGGGTATTACGTTCTCATCAAAAGTCCCTCTTTCCTTTCTCCACTGTGATATCATATACAGAGCAGAAGGTTCCAAATCACTGTTCATTCAAAGGCTGTGTATGGGGCCAGACTCTGTGCCAGAGCTGGAGGCACAGCATTGAACTCAGTCTGGGCCCAACCCTCAGGTGGTTCACATTCCCAGAGGGAGTCAGGCAGATGCACAGACTAGGATGTAGTGACAGATTATGGTAGGGGCACCGGAGGAACCAAATGGGCTGTTTGCACCAGAGAATGAAGGAAGGCTGTTTCAGATGGGTGACCAGGGAAGACACCAGCAGCCATACGCAGGCAGGAGCCAGCCAGGCAAGGTGGTCATGGGGAGGATCTTCCATGGCTAAGGGAAGCATGTGTGAGAACCCAGCACAAGGGAGAAGCTCTCAAACTCAGGTGGATGGAAGCATTGAGTGAGGAGTCCTGGGAGGTGAGCTTGTGGAGGTGGACAGGGCTGGGCATGGGGCCTGGTGGCACAGAAACAACTATGGATCGCACTCTCCCTGTGAATGGCACTCAGGGACTGTGGAGACCCAGGGGGAGCGACCAGGGGGCAATGACACCTTAGGACAACAGATCCTGTACTCTGGTGGGCATCCAGAGTCTACAGAGTGACCCCGGAAGTAGCCTGCCTCCCTCCTCAGGCTGTCAGGGTATCTCCCCCGGGGGCTGTGGCAAAGACCTGCAGGACGCCCCTGTGGTGGGGTGGGGCAGGGGTTTTGCCAGACTCTGGCCTGCAGTCTGCCATCTGTTCCTCCCTACTTTTTGCTCCCCCTGCCAGGCCACCTCCTCCCCTCCCTTCCTGTCCATGAACCTGACCTAGGATGTCAGGGACCAAGGGCAGGTCCACCATCTGCTGGGAGCCCTACAATCCCTGTCCTATCTCTGGGTCTCGGCCATGATTGGTTCCCTGTCCTGGGCAGCCCTGCCTGGCTTGGCCCTCCAGTGGCATGTGTCTCTGGCTGGCTGCCCTCCAAAATCTTTTTGGAGCTATCTTCTGGATGCCTGCTGTCCTCCTCCTCCACTGGTCCCCATGGTCCCTCACAGGTACTCTGAAGGAGCTCACAGACAACCAGACCCCCATCCCTCAGATGAAAAGGGGCTTAATGCCCTCCACTGGTTTCCCACAGTTTAGAGAAAGGTACTGACCACCTGGATGGCAAGAAATGAAGGACATCCCTCACCCTTCACCTAGTGCTGCCTACCCAGTGAATGTTCTTTGGTGGGTGATTATACATGAGTGAATGAATGAATGGTTATGTGTGTGATGCATTTGGAAACATGATGGAGGCTTCATTCTTTCCCAAGTGGACAGAACCCTGGCCGGGAAGTCTGTTGGGAAGCCCAGTCTGATGTCCTCATCTGGTCCCCGGCCAATGCCACCGCCTAGACCCTGGTCTCTGTCCTTCCCACAGAAAGACACATACCTGTGAGGATCCCAGAGAGGAGGTGTGGGGAGCAGGGCTGCTCAGAGGCCCAGAGAGATCTGGACATTTCCATATTTACATTAAAAAAATAAAGAAATGCCAAAACCGGGTTTCAGAAACTGTAGTGTATTTTAAATGTTTACATTTAACAAATGAACACTGTTAACACACACACACAAATATAATTGTGCCATTCACAGGGTAATTACAGTGTTTATAAAAGAAAAACCTTGGTTCATGGCAGGCTCCAGGCAGTGTGGTCCAGAAGGGGACCCAAGTTTGGAATTGGATGATGGACAGCTTTAAGGAAAATGTGCCTGTCTTATTTGGAGAGAGTGAAAAAGTGAAACCTTAGGGCCCTTTGGGCGTGTGCGGTCCAGCTACCCATTCTGTCCGGCCTCTCATGATGAGTCCCGATGTTGGAAGGTCCCCCTGACTCATAGCAGTGGCCCCAGCCCTGCTGTCCTCACGCCTACACTGGCTTGAAGAGCCAGAGCTCCTCCCCCTGCTGCGGGGCCGCCAGGGGACGAGGACAGAGAGGCTCTGTCAGGCCGTGACCATGGGGGCCAGGCCCTTGGCCAGTCAGGAGCAGCACAGGCCTCAGGGTAGGAGCTGGGGCTCCCCTCCTGACCGGGGGGGGGGGCAGAAGACAGGTGGGGGGACCCCAGCAGCTGGGACAGTTTGGAGGCTGGCCTGGCCCGTCGCGAACCCTGGGTTTCCCCATGGTTCCTGTGGGTGCTGTTGGCCGGGGGGGCCGCTCATTGTGTGTCAGCATGACAGAGGGTCGGTCCAGGAAGCAGGTTCAGAGACTGTCCTTCATCGTTTTTTTTAGAAAGAATTGTGTTTAACAATAAGGAAGTGGTGAGATCAAGTGGAAACAGCCTCCGTTCTCCCCCTTACCAGCTCGGCCTCCTTGACGAGTTACATCATTTCCTCTGGGTCAGTTGCCTGTTTTGTAAATGGTCGCAGCACTGTACTCGGGCTCCTGAGAAGACTGAGCGCAGGCGTGCGTTTGGCCGGATGGTACTACACCGTCCTGACAGACGACACCTCCACGCGTCAGTTCGTGGCCATCAGTGTTGTTTCTACTTTGGGACTATTACGAATAATGCTGTGAAGGCTCGTGTACAGGTTTTTGTGTGGACATAGGTTTTCCGTTCTCTTGGGTACACACCCACCAGTGGAATTGCTGGGCCATCGAACAGCCAGACTGTTGTCCACAGCGGCTGCGCCATGTTCCATTTTCCCTAGCAGCGTCTGGGGATTCCAGTTCCTCCACATCCTCGCCAGCACCTATTATCTGACTTTTCGATGAAAGCCGTCCTCGTGGGTACGACGTGGCATCTCCTTGTGGTTCTGATTTGCATTTTCCTAATGACTAATGACGTTCAAGTATCTTTCATGTTCTTCTGAGCCATTTGTCTTTCTTGGAGAAATGTCTACTCAGCTCCTTTGCCTGTTCATAAATTAGGTTGTCTTTTTGCTACTGAGTTGCAAATGGTCTAGAAACAAGTCCCTTATCAGATCTATGATTTGCACGTATTTTCTCCCATTTCTGTGGGTTGTATTTTCACTTTCCTAAGAATGTCCTTTGAAGCACACATTTTGTAAATTTTGATGAAGTCCAGTGCACCCGTTGTTTTGTCCTGCTTGCTGTGCTTTCAGTTGTTTTTCTTCTTGATTTAATATTTTGAATATAGAAACACTTACCTGATGCTCCAGTGCAAAGGTATGCTCATCTCAAAAATGAATAAACGTTAAGAAAAAAATTTTTTTAAAAGTATGCTCAGATCAGCCTCACGTCCATTCCCCCACCATCAGTAGCCATTAAAGTGGATTTCCAGTTTATCATTTGTGTTTTTATTTTTTGCAAAAATAAAAGAATATAAAACTGTTCATATTTCCTCTTCCATCTCTTCCCCCATTTGTCTTTCTCTTGCTAAGTAAATCCTGGAAATGGCACCCTACTGTTCGTTGAACTTCCTTGCCGTGTTTCAGGGCCACAGTGGTCCCTGATGGGGGGAGGGGCACGTGCAGCGAATGAAAGGCTCAGCTAACTGGTTCCCCACTGAGGGTCACTTGGGTTGTTTCCAACAACCCATGGGGCAACGAATCATGTCCTTGTGTGTTTGTGGAGGTGTATCTTTAGGACAGACTCCTAACAGTAAGCCCGCTGGGTCAAACTTTGAGACAGGTAGTTCTGTTGGATACTCCACAGGGGCCTTTGCCGTTTGTGTCCCACCAGCATCGAAGGGGAGTGCCGTTTTCCCATAGATTCGCAGAATGTAATGCCAAGCTTTGGGATTTTTGCCCATCAGATAGGTGAGAAAACGTTCTGTCTAGTTTAAAAAAAAAAAAGTCAACTTTATTAAGGTGTATAATTTGTGTACAATAAAATACATCCATTTAAAGTGCATGGTTCGGTGAGTTCTGACAGGCCATCTACTTTCTGTCTCCATAAATTAGTTTGGCCACGTCGAGAATTTTAGATACATGGGTCCATATGGTATATATGGATCTTTTGTGCCAGGCTTATTTGACTCCACATAATGACTCTGAGATACATACGCGTCGCTTGCGTGCATTTGTAGTTTGTTCCTTTGAGGGTGAGTAGTACCCACTGTATGGATGTACCTCTGTTTGTTTCTCTGTTTGCCTGGCAAGAGTCATCTGGGTTGATTCCAGTTTGTGCCTATTAGGAATAGAGCTGCTGTGAACATACTTGCAGCAGTCTTTTTGTGGACACGTGTTCTCGTGCCTTTGGGGTACATAGGAGTGGACTGGCTGCATCGTGTGGATGTTTCACTGTACAAGTCACCAGACCTTGCTCCCAAGTGGTTTTGCCAGTTTCTGCCCCTGCCCGAAGCTGTGCGAGACTTCCTGTTGCTCCACAGCCTGACACAATTTTGTTGTTACCGGCCTAGTTTCATTTTGGCGGTTCTAGAAGGTACAGTGTGGTGCCTCTTTCTGGTTTGCATTTCCCTGAGGACTAAGGATGCTGAGCACCTCTTCAGGTTCTTACTGGCCATTATATTTCCTTCATTGTGAAGTGTCTATTCACATCTTTTGCCCATAAGAAAAAAACAAAACAAACAAAAAAAACAGGTTACCTGTCTACTATTGAGCAGGAGGAGTTCTTTATATATTCTGGTTACAAGTCCTTTTTATATACACTATGGATATTTTTCTTTCTAGTGGAATAAAGATGAGAAGTTTTGATTTTTGTGAAGACTCAATATTCTTTCTGGTTAGCATTTTTTGTATCCTATGAAATTTTAGCATTTCTCTTATTCTGAGCAGTTGAACCCCTTTTCTTATGTTTAAAGGCTCTTTTCCATTTTTTCTGTGACCTGCCAATGTCCTTGGTTTGTTTAAGAAAGAATCAATTTAGGGGCCCCTGGGTGGCCCAGTCAGTTAAGCATCGACTTGGGCTCAGGTCATGATCTTGCGATTCGTGGGTTCGAGCCCTGCCTCGGGTTCTGTGCTGACATCTCAGAGCCTGGAGCCTGCTTCAAATTCTATATGTCCCTCTCTTTCTGCCCTTCCCCCACTCTCGCTCTGTCTCTCTCAAAAATGAATAATAAAAACATTTTTTAAAAAGGGGCGCCTGGGTGGCTCAGTCGGGCCAACTTCAGCTCAGGTCATGATCTCAAGGTTCATGGGTTCGAGGTCCCACATAGAGCTTTGTGCCGAGAGCTCAGAGCCCGGAGCCTGCTTCGGATTCTGTGTCTCCCGCTCTTTCTGCTCCTCCCCCACTCAAGCTCTGTCTCTCTCAAAAATGAATAAACGTTAAAAAAAAAAAAAGAAAAGAATAAGTTTATTGGTCTTTCTCATCTTGATTATTTTTATTTTTTTTAAATGTTTTATTTATTTTTGAGACAGGGAGCATGAGCAGGGGAGGGGCAGTGAGAGAGGGAGACACAGAATCTGAAGCAGGCTCCAGGCTCTCAGCTGTCAGTACAGAGCCTGATGTGAGGATTGAACCCACAGACCACAAGATCATGACCCGAGCTGAAGTCAGTCACTTAACCAACCAAGCCACCCAGGCGCCCCTTCTCTTCTTCATTTTTAAGAGCTATTTGTATTTTAGGGAGATTAGCCCTTTATGCAGTGTTTTCTCCCACTTGGTTGTCTTTTCAACTTTGCATAGAATGATTTTTCTATGTATAATTGCACACATGTGTTTTCACATAATCCAGTGTATCTGTTTTATTGCTTAAAGATTTTAAGCTATAGGCTCCCCACTCCCAGGTTATAAAGGAGCTTACCCACATGTACCTCTAGTATTTGTATGATTTTGCTGTTGTACATTTAGACCTGTCCCATTTGGAGTAGATTCTGGTATACAATGAGACATGGAATCAGTTTTATCTTTTTTTTTAAGTTTATATATTTTGAGGTGGGGGCAGGGGGAGAGGCAGAGAGAGACTCCTAAGCAGGCTCCACACCGTCAGTGCAGAATCATGAGATCATGACCTGAGCTGCAACTAAGAGTCAGATGCTTAACCGACTGAGTCACCCAGGCGCCCCAGTTTTATCTTTTTGCAAATGACTGTCTGGTTGTCCCCATATCCTCTATTAAAAAGTCCATCTTTTGGTAGTGATTTGAGATCATATTCCCCAGACCTTTATCATTAAGATACTAAATTTCCATATGTACTTGGACATACTGTTCTGTTGTTTCTGGACTCATTTTGTTCCATTGGCCCATCTGTCTGTTCCCATGGTGATGTAACCTTCTCTAAATTGGAGACTTTATGACATGTTTGAACATACAGAACCTCCTCGTTGCTTGTCTTTGCCAAGGTTTTCCTAGATACTCTTGCTTATTTGTTTTTCCTCATAAACCTTAGAACCAGCTTGTCTAGCTCCAGAAAAGATACTTGTTGATTTTTTAAAATTGAAAGTGTGGTAAATCTCTCTATGAACTTGGGTGAAGTTGACATGTTTATTGCTGTTGAATCGCCCTGTGCACAAACAAGGAACATTTCCCCCATTCGTTTCAGTTTCCTTTCCATAAGACTCTAGGGAGGACCCCTGCAGGACTGTGTGGGAGGGCTTTCTCCATGTGGATGTCAGACATTTCGTGTAGGTTCATTCCGAGTTGGATCCCTTGCATCGCTTATAATGGGCTCTTCTCTCTCACTCTTTGCCAACTGGATACTGTTTGCATATATGGAGGCTAGAATTTGTTGTTGGTAATTTTATACCTTGCTGTCTTACTGAACACTTTATTGTCTTTATTCATATTAGCTTTTATTTTCTTGGGTTTTCTAGGTGTACTTGAATATCATCTGCAAAAAGGAGATCATTTATCTCTTCCTTAGAGTATGTGTATTTTTATTTTTTTATGTTTATTTTGAGACAGAGAGAGAGCATGAACAGGGGAGGGGCAGAGAGAGACATGGAGAGAGAGAATCCCAAGCTCCGTGCTGACAGCGCAGAGCCCAACACGGGGCTCAAACCCACAAACCATATCGTGACCTGAGCTGAAATCAACAGTCGGGAGCTTAACCGACTGAGCCACCCAGGCGCCCCTGAATGTTGTTAAAGCTTTGCATTATATATTGCCAGATCTCTTCTGTTAAAAAATATGGTACCAATTTATATTCCTTCTGGAAGTGTTTTGCCACTCCCTTGCCAGCACTGAGTATCAACACATTTTAAATCTTTGCCAGTTTAATACAACCTTCATTCATCCTGAAGAGGACATCCACAGGGCCCCCTTCTATGCCAGGTGTGTGAGGGAGGCTGAGGACACAGCGGGGAGCAGACTGATCCCGGCGCCCCCACTCTCGAGTCCTTATTCTAGAGTGAGAGGACGCTGTCGTTTGTTTTTTCCTCCCCAGCTTTACCGAGCAGTGACTGACACAAATTGTATAAATTTAGGTTTTACAAAGTGGTGATTTCATATACATTATGAAATGATTGCCACTATTAAGTTAACTACTGTAGCCATCACCTCACATGGTTATTGTGGGGTGTGTGTGTGTGTGTGTGTGTGTAGAACACTTAAGATCTATTCCCTCGGCCAGTTTCAAGTAGATAGTATTTTTCGCTGTAGTTGCCGTGCTCTGTATGCGGGACCTCCAGAACCTACTCCTCTTATAACGCAAAGTTTGTACCCTTTGCCCCACATCTCATTTCCCCCCAGCCCCTGGCAACCAACCTTCTGCTCTCTGGTTCTCTGAGTTCAGCTTTTTTAGATTCCACCCAGAAGTGAGATCGTAATGGGTTGTGGAGCCTTAAGTTTCTAGAAGCTTACAGTTAAGCTTTCCTGAGCCCAGAGGATGGGAAAAGGACTGGCTACCCTAGTGGAGAAACCCTCTTCAGGCCCAGGGAACTCCTAGAAAATCCCCCAGCAGTTATGTAAAACCCATTACCCCCCGCCCCCCCTCTGGAGAGTCCTGGCATCATAAGCCCTCTGGACGCCTCACTTGATGCCCTGCACCACCTGGGGGCTCCAGGAGCCAGGGCCAGAGCCTGCACCTCTCCTGCTCCTCCCCCACCACGGTGTGCAAAGGCAGGGCTGGGTGCTGAGGACCCTTCCCCATAGCTGAGATGCAACCAAACGGGTGATAAAGTGGATGGAGGCTCCCTGGAGCTCCTGCTTTCCCGTAAAGCCCTACCCTGGGCCTGGCCCCCCAGTGTCCTATGAGAAACCCCATCTATTCACAGAGGGCACTGCCTGTTGACACAGACCTCCCAGGTCCTGGTTGGCATCTCTCCCACTTCTGGCAGGCTACAGCCCACAGGCCATGGCCCCTTCCTCTGTGCGGCCTGCCCTGGGCAGCCCCGGTTGTTCACATACTTCTTCCCACACACCTGTGCTCCCAGCTCCACACCTTGCTGTGTAATCCAGGGCAAGCCGTCTTACCTCCCTGAATGTGCTTCCATCCACACCTCCCAGGCTATTGTGAGGACTGGAGGAGGGAGTATTTGCACCAGGTCTATGCAGCTGTAGCACAGGAAGGGGCTCCACAAACATGTTTATTGAATGACTGAGTGAAAAGAATGGATGAACCTCACCAGCGAACCCTCTGGTGGCTGGTTTCCCAGTCAGGGGGTCTGAACCAGAGGATTATCACAAACGTGGGCTCCTGAGTGCACCCTTGGTTCGAGATGCAGCCACCCCCGGCCCCCACCACCACCAAATCCCATCGAGGGCCCAGGCCCCAGAGTCTATTTCAAGTCGTACTGTGGATCTGCTGGGTGGGGAGCTAGACCCAGAGAAAGGCAGGGCCTGCCTGGCCTCATTCAGGTGGCCGGACCCCAGACCGAGCTCCTCCCCACCCGTCCCTGCTCCTGCCGGCATCCGGATCTTGGCTTGCGCATCCCATCTTGGTATCTCAGGACAGTAGGGTGTATGTAGAAAGGGGGATGGGTGTGAGAGGCACAGCCACCACCAGCGCTCGGCCCAGGCAACTGGGACCTCAGGATAAAGGAAATTTCCTTCCCTCTGTATTTATTTTCCACATCCTTGACTTTGAAAGCCAAGCTGGTGTTGATATTTACCTTGGCCGGGCCTCCCCATCTCCCTGGGCCAGCCTCGTGTAAACATGATGTTCCTTCTCAGCTCTGCTAGGGTTGAGGTGGCCTTTTGCAACCAATTCTAGGAATTTTGAAAGTCTGGAGGCATAAGTTCAGGGACCAGCCCCCCCAGGGATCCCAGGGTGTGAGGAGCCCTGGGGGGGGCCTCCGTGCTGGCCTCGGGCTCCCTCCCAGGGATTCCTGCAGATAGCTGCAGCAAAAGAGCCAGACCTCTGGGGGACAGCTAGACGGGCCTCCAGGCCTGCTCCTTCGTCTCACAGCAGCACGGCTGAGGAAGCCCCGCTGTCCCCATGAAGGTTGGCCCCAGAAGTTTGGGGCTCACCAGAGACACACAAGGAGGGACAGAGAGAGGATCTGGCTGTCTCCCCTGGGGCTGGTGGGCAGAGAGCTTACTCACAAGGGACAGACAGCTCTTCGGTGCTTGTCCACGTGTGCCATCTGTAGTGCATTTGGCACCTGGACCGCAGCTGACATGCCGCCCAAGAGTGGGAACCTGCCACGGTGGGAAGTGTGTGCGCAGGCAGGCTGGGCCCCCTCAGAGCAAGCGCACGAGCCAGAGATCCTGTGCTCAGTGAGGGCAGACAGTGCGCAGCGAGGTGGTTGGAGAGGATGATTTGGGATGGTGGTCGGTGCTGCAGAAACGAGGCAGCGGGGCCGGTCGGGGCAGGGATGGCTGCTGTGCGGTGGATGGTGGAGGTGAGGGGTGTTCACGCTCCCCGTTCAAATCTCAGCACCCCCGCCCCCAGGCTAGCCACTGGTTCACTCACTCAGCAGTGAGTGAGGCCTCAGGTAAATGACCTCCCTTCTCTGGGATTTGCTCTCATTATACAAGAAATAGGGTGTCTGTCCTTAGTGCCAAGGGTGTCTTGAGGCGTGCAGTGAGTCATCTGCAGGTGGGAGCCATCATTCTTGTCATCACCCAGCGCAGGTTTGAGCCCACATCAGCGGGCACCACCGGCCGGCTGAACACTGAACGTCTCCCCTTCTCTACACAGATCTGGGACATGAGCGACGATGAGACGGTCTGATGCGGCCCACCCTCGTGTGGCTGGCTTCTCCCTGGCTGCCTGTGGAGGACTTCTCTGTTGCCCGAATGCGACTGCCACCTCCAGGATAGGTGACTGTGGGCGCTGCGCCCCTCCCATCTTTCTGGTCCCCTCCTCTGCATACCTTGAGGACCAGGGCCCCCTCTCCACTGCCCAGGAGCTTCTGGGGTTCTCCATTTCTCCTGATTCATGATCCCGCCAGTTCTGAGCTAAATAATAACCTTGGCTTTGGCATTGCCACTGATCTTGGACTTGGTTCCCTCCACGAGTTCTTTTTTCTTCTTCTTCTTCTTCTGGTCAAGTGTTTGATAGTGAAAACTCCCAGGATCCTTCCTACCTTGGCCCCGGCTGGGGCAGCAATGAGGACAGGGAAGAAGTCAGCCCTACACACAGCCAATGGGGAAATGAGAAACCAGCTCCTTCCGGCAGCCACTGTGGGGGCAGCACCAGGGTCCCTGGGCCACGATGCAAACCCCAGAGAGGGGCCTGTGGGCACCAGCGAGGGCTGATGTGCCTGTGAGCTCTGTCAGCCTGGTCTGCTGGAGAGGGAGGGCAGGAGAGCTGACCTCCATGTGGAACAGAAGGGCCCACACTCGTCCCAGTGAACCCAGAACTCCAGTATGGACAGACGGCAACCCAGACGGCTCCTCCGCCGCTTGGCCTGTCCTCATGTGTGGGCAGAGCATCTGTCCGTCCCTGCTCAGGGGAAGAAAGAAGTTGCCACTGCTGCCTGGGCAGGTGCCCTCCTGCCCCGGAGAGGAGGCCTTGGCACCCAAGCCCGCTCTCCTGCAGCCAAGTGAGGGGGATGCCTGCCCCACCCAGGGGTGCCCTCTACTGTATCAGGCCCAGGACCCAGGCTAGAGTGGAGTCTGAGGCTGGCTCTTACAAGAGTGGGGATTCTGCAGGCCAGGTGGTCAGCGGTGTTCCGGCCTGTGTGGGATCTGTTGGTGCAGGGCCACTGAGCCCTCCCCGGGGCCCGCGGGTCACACACACAGCCTGTGGTTTAAGAGCACTTTATTATTGTTCTTAAGGCTACTTTTAAGTACAAAAAAAAAGATGGCCTGCCAAACCTTTTTTTTTTCTTCCAGGAAAACAGGCCACAGAGAATGGTATATTACAGATTTACAAACATGGAGAGAACGGTCAGAACTCACTGCAACGGCGTGGCTCTGTGAAGAACTCACTGTGCTCCTCCCGAGGCCAGGGAGTGTGTCCTTTCCCAGTGAAATGTTTGGTTTTCTGCTTCCCCACTTGCCGGTGCCCCTCCAGGGTACCACCTATCCCAGATAGGCCAGCGCCCCGGGGCCGTTCCTCCCAAAGCAACGGCCTCGCTTGGGGACAGACTAGATGGCTGTCCCAGGAGCCTGCTCTTCACAGAGCCCACCAGCAGTGGGGTTGTTTTCCTGTGAACGCTCAGTAGCCTGTAGCAATAACAAACTAGTGGCTATTAAGGCAGATGCAGTGTTCTCATAGAATAACTGTGTTCCTGCACTTTTACAGACAAATCTACGACAAAAAAAAAAAAAGATCAACTTTTTTTTCCAAACCAAAAAAAAAAAATGATTACAATAGGAAAGGGGAAAATTAAATAGCTACATATCATTAACAAATTAATTGTTCTTCAAAAAATACCTACAAATTTCTCTGTACATTCTTTACGCACAGCGTAATGATGGTCTTAAAGTTACCTATATAAAAAAAGTGTTCTCACTGATTTCTTCCTACAGAAAATATAGGGGCCTGAATGCGAAAGCCTGGAAGCCCAGTTAAGTGGGAGTGAAATGTGTGCAGGGGCAAGAGGAGAAGGGCTTTTCTTTCGCCTTTTGAAAGACCTGCGGCCACCCTGTGACCACAGCAAGAGCCAATCCGCTGACTTTTATTTCCCAGTGACCATTTTCAAAATTAACCAGCTAACTTGTATTTTTCTTACACTGAAAACCAGCCTGGAGGGCTCCCGCGAGTCCACGGTGCCTCACGGTGGGGAGGGGAGGCGGTCACGCCTGTGTCACCAGGGCAGGTGTCTTAAGCCCTCTGGTGGGTGAGGCTGGAATGTCGCACGGTGGAGGGGTGGGGAGAATAGAAATGTACGTTTAACACAAAAAAGAGGAGCAGCTGTTGAACATCCACAGCTGTGTCCGTCATGCTTTCTTCTTTGCCTAATTTCTAGTTAGTAGCTATTACTATAGCAAACAATAATAAATGCAGTAATAACTGTATAAAGTCAGAGGAATGTATACTGCCTTGGCCCCAGCGTACGAGGAAGCACACAAAATACCATATCACAGATTGTCAGTAATCTGCTGTTCAGCCAAAAGGGTTGAAAGGGAACGGTTTCTGCATGGAGGGAAGTTGGAAGACACAAATCCCAACTCCCCTGGGCACTAGTAATAAGCAGACAGGGATGCAAAAAATAAATGTCAGCCGGCAGCAAAAACTCCAGCATCCTGCACCGCGGCTGACCAACGACTCGACTGCCCGTCTCCAGGGCCGGGCGGCCCCGCGCTGCTCAGGAGTAGTGTGACGACCAAACACAAATCTCAGAGTACAACTGTACCAGCAGTAAGTATATCTAGGACTGTAACTGACAAAAATAAACTAATTCTGAAAAGAAGCTAGTAAGTATTAAGGTTCTTGTTTACTATCTATACAATTAATAGAAACCAGCTATTTTTCTCCATTAAAACATGCATCACGTTGAAAGCACTATAGAATCGTCCAACCTCAGCTCTAGTCTAACAAACTGCAGTGTTTAGGAAAGGTAAAAATGCCCGTGATTGGTAGAGTCTGCAGTCCAGTTGCGAGCACCTGAAATCTAGAGAGAAAGACCTATAACCTGTATGAGACTTCCCCTTCCAAAGCTGTTTTGTCTAAATTAAAACAAAACAAAACAAAACAAAAAACAACAAAAACACAAATGGTCAGAAATGTCATCCTTAAACCCTTTGTTTTTCAGCAGTTTGCCCTCAGAGTACTAGCATCTCACATAAAGTTGTCAGGCAGGCAACTTTAGCCCTCCTCCAATAGTGCAAATCAGACGCGACAGTTCTCTGTTCTCTTCAAGTAGACGTGCGCGCGCGCACGCACGCACGGGCCGGACCAAACACGCAATGGAAGCTAAGCCACACACACCCTGGTCTCGAGAAGCAAATAAAAAGCACAAAGCATTTGAGTCACCAACGTCATGGCCTGTGACTGAGAAAGCGTGTGCCGTGGAGTCCTGGCCCCCGTCAGGGCAGCGGACCTGCATCAGAGGTCTCTTTGGTAACTGAGGCAGGAAGGTAGGACGCTACATCGGATGCTCCACGTGCAGCTCCTGCTCTCGTGTCGGAGGGCCCCCAGGTACGAATACCAAGCAAGTACAAAACAGAACAAAAATCCCAACGACATGGTTTTTGCGAATAAACCATCCCTTCCCTACCCTTCCCCCTACCCCACCCCCCACAAATTTTTTTTTTTTTTTCTGTGTTTTAAGCACTGACTGTTCAAAGCTCAGGCAAACCATGCAGATTGACATCTTGTTCAAGGGTGGTGCTCCCTTCACGAGACCACGGAGGGAGAGTGACTGTGGCTGACCATGTGCGCCGAGGGGCTGGAGGGCTGGCCCCTGCGCGAGGCTGACTCGGGGCTGCTGGATGCGCCATCCTTGGCCGCCTTGATCTGAAGCCACGTATCACCCAGGGCTTTGGCAAAGTGGTCGTCCACGGAGCCCGTGATGGACACTGAGTTGGGCGCCGGCTCGGGCTCCTTGTAGTTCTTGCCCAGGCTCCTGCGGAAGTGCTCCTCCACCACAGGGTCACAGGTGGTGGTGGCTGTTGGGGGGGTAGGACAGCAGTCGGTCAGGGCTCTGGGGACAGAGGGCCCGTCTCCACCCGCCCTAGCTGGGCATTTGGGCAAGTCGCTTCTCTGAACACAGCAACGTGCCACCCTGGACTAGGTGTGAGTTCAGAGAGAGAGTGCATGGTCTTAAGTAATTGTAGATCTTGTCCCACTACAGCAGGATCCTAGAGGTTTCTTCCCTCTGTCCCACTCAAGCCAGACACAATGCTGGGTGCCTGTGGGCTCAAAAACAACCCACACTTTTTCCGACCTCTATAAAACAAGCTCCAGGGGCTAGTTGTTCCGTCCACGGCACGATGCCGAACTGCAAACACTGCACTTGAATCCTACCCAACGAGGAAGCCCGAGCCCCCGCCCGGCTGCCTCCCGCCCCACACACAGGGTGACTTACAGCTCGGGGCCCTCCGGTAGCTGGCTGGCCCGGCCGCCACGCAGCCGCTGTGCGCGATGGGGCAGTGCGAGAGGTTACAGTTGCGGGTGCTGGCCGAGGCGCACGTGATCACCGAAGGCCGATTCTGGGGAGAAGAGGAGGCTGGGGTCAGCTGCGGCTTCAGCAGGCAGACAGGGAGTGGCGTCGCTTGCTCGCCCCAGCCGGGACCCCAGTCCTTCCACACGCGGCGCAGCTGCGAGGGAAGACGCGTCTCCGTGTCCCTCTGCCACCGTGGACAGGCACCCATCCTGCCTGCAGGGAACGCGGCTCCTCCGCGCAAGGCCCTTGTCAGCACCCTCCCCTCCTCTGCCGTGAGCGTGTCCCGCAGCCCTTCCTGATGAGAGACAAAGTGAAGCCCAGCCTGTCTGCTGCCTCTGACTTCAAAACTGAAGAGAACCTGCTAAACCACAGCAAATTCAGTGAGCGGGGCCTCGGTGGGTATGTGAGAAGCCTTCACAGCCCCTCCAGTCAAGTCCCCAAGAGCAGCCCAGTCCCTGCCTCTCTCACGGTGTGCCCTGTACCCCTCCGGGTGCTCCAAGCCATCCCAGGACCCTTCCGACATACTCCCGGTTTCTGCTTAAGCTAGAGACAGCTCCAGTCAGTTTCTACTATGACCACACAAATCACGACAGAGGCAGAAATACAGGATGTATCCCACCCCTCACCCCCTCTGCTCTGCCGACACTCTCCCCTGCCCCAAGAACATCAATACTGTCTGCCTGGTAAACTCTGCTCATCCTTTAAAACCTCATTCACCTATCCTCTCTGTGAAGACTTTTATGGCCACCTGCACGTTCAGCAAGTCAATCACCCCTTGTAAGTGCACCCAGAAGACACCGGCACCTGGCTCCTCTAGCCCAGGCACACTTGAGAGCAAGGACCAGGAAGCGTTTCTGGATCCCCAGACCTTGGCCTGGTATCCAGGACAGAGAAGGTCTGTGAATCAAATAGCCGCCTAAGGTTCCAGCCAGGAAAGACCTCTCCTGACAGTGCAGAAGACAAGATGGAGAAGGATGTGCCCTGAGTTGCAAGACAACTGGAAGACAGCTGGTTGAAGGGCCGCCCAGAGGGCCCGGGGGGGAGGGCAATGTCAGTGTGAGGGGGATCAGGGCTCGTCCACCCCTGGCCTTCCCTTTAAATATTTCAACCAGTAGCCAGGATAAAGATACGAAAAGCTTGCACAGCAAACCTTCCCATGATGGGAAATGAACAGGAGTGAAAAACACGTTCTGTGATAAAGATCTGGACCTACAAGGATGAGCCAGGACGTGCTTGGATCTAACATGAAATTACTCACATCCAAGATGGGGGAAGATGTGGCTTAGCAGCAGCACGTTAAGGAAAAGTAGGGAGTTTCATTTATTAGCTCAACACATCAGCAATGGGGATGGAGTGAGTGCAACCCATCCCGGTATGGGCAAAAATGGCGCCACGAGAACAAGGCTCAGAGGCCAAGTAGACCTGCGGTGAATGCCAGCCCTCCACTCATCAGGCAGTAGCCGCACCCCTCTAGCCTCCATTTCTCCACGTGTGAGAAAGGAAGAGGAGCAGCTGCAAAGGGGTTGGAGGACCACCTGAGGTGAGGGGTTGGGGGCCAAGCCCGTGGTGACAGGGGAGTCCTGCCCTTCAGGGGCTGGTCATGCTGCCTATGGAGGACAGCCTGCAGCTTGAAGCCTACCTTCCGAAGGGTCTTTTTAATGCTGAGCCCATGTTCTCCCCACCTCCTGACCTCCATCCACGAGGCAGGGCTAAGATAGCTGTGGCCAAAGTGACCTTGCCCTGTAGGCCAAGCTGGAAATCTGACCCAGGCATGGGGCCAGCTACTAAGCGAGGCTCAGTAGGAGACTGAGATTGGTCTCAGGAGCCATGGGATGGCTGTGCCAACCTGGCTAGGTGGGTGAGCAGCAGAGATCCGGGCTGGTGCAGAGCCAGGGGAGGGAGAGCCTGGCTTCCTCACCAGCTCTCCCAGGCAAGGGCCGGCCCTTCCTTCCTGGTAACTGCTGTACCCATGACCCTGGGCTCCAGGAGACGGCCCGGGGTCCTCCCAATAAAACTCCCTTCCTTTTGTGCTTACGTCAGCTCAGGCTGGTTTTTGTTCCTTGGAACTGGAGTCCTGGCTGACGCAATGTCGCAAAGTGGGGACATGTTTTGGGGAGGTGGTCACAGAAGGCAAAGAAATGTAAAGCGTCCTAGAATGAATTTAGAGAAGCTTGGAATAAAGCTAGAAGAATAAAGTCAACGTGCGGCCTTTATTTCAGCCACTCCCGGACAGAATATGGCCACCTAGCAGGGGCCAGCAACACAGAACCACCGATGAACAAGGGGATGCTGTGAAGACATTCTAACTTCACTCCTGGCAGCAGGTCATCTCTAGGGCACCTCCCGAGATGGAGGGAACACGGTGGCTGTGCACATGGACAACAGGGGGCAGTCTCATCTCCTCCCCCCCTTCCCCCCAACCCACCTGGCAGAGGGCTCCCAGGACAGGCCACACCACCACCCTCCTGTTCCGAGCTCAGGCCCATCTCCCTGACTCTGGCCGAATGCACGCTGTGCTTCAGCGCCACACACCCACCTGGAACAGACTGTGAGCTCATGGGATGCAAACTCCTCCCCCAACACCCTAGTTTTCCAGATAGAGAAACCAAAGGCCCGAAATGAGTAACCTGCTGGAGCCTCCACAGCAAACCAGCAGCAGGGCCAGGCTGAGAATGTGTCACTCACACTCCACTCACTCCTCTCCCCACCCACATTGGCTGCATGTGGAACCGACGCTGCCCTGGAGAAAGACCGACCACGTGAGAACCATCCCGATGGACACTATCCCCCAGGTTAGTATTTAACCTTAGCCTGCATCTCCCCATTTGCTGTCAAAGCCACTCTCGCGGTCTCTTCTGGAGCTTCCTTTAGGACACACGATCCCCTCAGAGCCGCCATCACAAGAACACAAAGTGGGGTGACATTTTCTGCAGCCTCCCCAGACATGCCTCTCTGGGAACTTTCCTTTTCTGGTTCCCGGAGATGTGAGTCACATTTTCCACCCAACAGAGGAAGGCTTCCCCTGGCTGCCCTGCACCGCCTGTCCTGCCTGCCCACCGCACACAGCTGTGCCGCTGCTCCAGGAAGCCCCCACCCAGTCCTCTCCCTTGCTCAGAGCTGCAGGACGGCAAACTCACTTCCCCACAGGAGCCACCCTGACCGCTCACAAATAAAACAGAACCCCAGCAAACAGCCTCTGAGCTGACCATGTTGCTCACCTCTGTGTGGTCAGCAGAGTACCGGGCACAGAACTCGGTAATGTCTGAGCAGTAGCTCAGGTTCTAGTGACCGGCCACACCACACCACACTGACAAAGGAGGGAGCTCATTGAGCGGTTACCCCATGAATGAAACACACATGAATGATAACCTTTGCTTCATCACCACCCCCAACGTTAAATGAAAGCTTAGGGGTGTGGCCACCAAGTCGGGGAAGCCAAAGGCTTCCCAGGAAAGCTGTCAGCCTGCCCCACAGCCATGGCTTTGTTCTCCATCCAGGGATCCCCTATGAACTCAGGTGGGAATTCAAGGTTCTCAGTCCTAGAAAGCCTGCTCCACAGCCGCACAGCACATCGGACAGGCCAGGGACCTTCCTGCTGGGGGGCGGGGGGCAGCCAGGCACGTTTTACCGTAGGGTCAGGGAGACCACGGTAAAAGAGCCAAGTCACTGTGTCCAGCAGCATACTTCTCACACAGCAAATGTGACCCAAACCAACCAGAAGACCCTCAAAGTCATGGAAACCCATGATCCAAGAAACACTAAAGCTTCAGAGACAGCTGTTCTGGGCAGACATGGCTCCAGGGGCTCCAGGGAGCTTCTTCCTCCAAGCCACCATGGGCTTAGAGACTCATCTTCCCAGTGGAATCCCACCCCCACCTTGCCAAGGGACTCCCCACGGCAGTGGCTGCAGCCAGAGGGCTGAATTCCCTGTTCCTAGAATCAAATTCTCTGATGCCTAAAACACCTCTACTGTGGGCTCTGAGTGCAATCCTCTTTGCACGCACCCACTCCCCTGACTAGACTGCAAGCTCCTTCCGGGTTGGAAACATATTCCACTCATGTGTCTCTGTACCTCCAGAGCTTTGCCGAGTGCCCGAGGCACGGGCAGTACTAGTAAGTGTGCAGTAAGTGGCTGTCTACAGATACGTTAATATAGTTATTTGATAACCAGTCTCCTCTACACTAAAACCGTGAGTGCCCTTATCTTGCCTGCCCAGCTTCTAGCATCCTCGGACATGGTAGGTATCTACCCCGTTCTGTTACATGAATGAACGAAACAAACGGGATGCAGATGTCTGGCTCCCCCGTGGGAAATGCAACCGTTCGTCGGCCTTACTGGATTCACAGGCACTGGCACGACTTCATCCGATGCCAAGGCCCTGCCGACAGCAGTTACTACAGACTAGATCAGAGACTGGCGCCAGGCGTGCTGGGCCAGCTGTGTCAGGAGGGGTGGCCGGAAGCCCAGCGACAGGCACTTCGGTGGGGGGCTGCAGGAAAGCAGAGGGGAGCCCAGAAGCAGAGCCCGGGGCCTCCAGCTGCACGCAGCATCTCCTCAGGACCCGGCACCTTCCTCCACTCACTGCCAGTCGATCTTAAACAAACACTGACAGCGGGCCCTATTAGGTCACAAGGCCCTAGCGGTTCAGAGAGAAACACCATGGGCTCATGCAGGGATTCCAAACCTCAATGCCAATGCTTCCTTTCGTATTTCCCCAGGAGCCCCATTTTTGAAATATTGGGTTTTTAATCAAGCGAACTGTGTTTATTAAGTAATAATTTAATTTCCTTATTTTCCTTTAATAAAAAACATTCCTATCTGCCAATCACAGATATCTCACCAGCATGAGCTAATAACCCCTCTGACCACTGACTTTATAGAATTCCAACCCAAAGCAAAGCAACCTGACATTTAACTTCGTCACAGTGTGACCTTGTAACAGGCCGCCACCTCCCTCCCGGTCCTCTGCCCCGTGGTCTCCACCCGGGCCGCGGTCCCCACACCCCTGGACCAACGACCGGCCGCCAACCTGAGCCCTCCTGGACAAAGGCATACCTGCTGCCGCTCCGCAGGGGTCAGCGTGGGCGCGATGCCAGCCGGCCTGCTGGCGTCCATGCTGTTCTTGGTCAGCGCCAGGGGCTGCTCCATGCTGAGGCTGGGGAGGGATGTGTACAGGTGGTTGCCGTGAAGGCTCATGGTGGGGGCCACGGCACGCTCGATGGGGCTGCGGCTGCGCTCCCGGGGGTCTTTTCGGCAGTCTCCGTTGGCAGTCTTGTTCCTGAAAAAGAGGAATGAGCGCTCGGATGGAAACCCTGGCATGCTCTGAATGGCGAAGGGGAGACCGGCCTTGCACCGGGCGCCTCATGCTGATTATTTAATTCCTCACCGCACTAGGGAGAAATATCTCATCACCATCGTCATCTCCATTTGCCGAGGCTCAGGCCAAAGAGCTCCAGTAAGGCAAGGAACCCCCGTGCTCACCCAGGTCGGTGTGACGCCAGAGCCCCAGGGTCTGAGGTCGGCCGCGTGGGGCCGTCCAAGCGAAGATGCCACCCCTTGGCTCAGCACCCTGCCCCTGAGCGGGGATGTGCTTGCAGAGCCCTTCCATAATAAACTCCACTTGCTCGGAGCCTGGAGAACTTGCCTGCGTGCTCCAGGCCGGCTTGGTTTGACAAGGATCTGCCACTCGGCATAATCCAAAGTCACCAGATGCCTCCAACGTGGAGGATCGTGTTCTAAGCCTCCAGCAGCATTAGCTCTCTGGATCTTCCCCACAGCACGAAGGAGGTGCCTCAACGACTTTCTTTCCACGTGACAGAACTGAGACTCAGGGCTGTGGTGCCACACTGGCTGAGAACTGGTGCCGTCTGCCCCGGCTCCGAGCGTGCAGCTCTACCATCCAGAACATACCGACCACAGCAGTCCACTTGAGGGAAGTCCCTCAACGGACACTCCCGAAGCCCTCAGCTGTGTGGAACATGGGTGGGGCTATAAACACCACCCCCACCTGCAACCTGAGTGACCCAGTCCAAAGGCAGCATCCTATATTGCATCTGTTAGAGAATGCTACATACAGCGTGGGTGACTGGCAAGGCACAGCCGATAAAAGACCAGGAACACCATTGTGGGCTCAGCCCAGGTCCCTCCTCCCCTGTTTATTCCTGGGGTTCTTTCTGCCTTGGGTCTCAGCCCCCACAGTCCACCATGTTCTTTACTGCCAGGACAATCTTTTTTTTTTTTTTTTTTTTTTTGTAACAAATGAGAAGTCTTTTAACTAGAAATGTGGTGGGTAATTTCAATGACTCTTCTTTAAGGGATGCAAATTATTCTCAGAGTCCACAGCCACCATCCGCCTCAGGGGGCAGCCTGTTTCACAGCAGAGAAGCTTGGGCTCGTGCACTGAGAAACCCAGAGAAATCAACAGTCACAGCCCGCCTCTCCGCCTGAATCAGATGAAAGGTAAGCTAGTATTTTATGCACCCAGGCATGCCTTCTCCCACTGCAGACTCACAGGCAGTTGTAGGAAATGAACACACGGCGATCCCATATACCCTTTGCCCTGCTTCCCCCAATGGTGATGTAGGATGGCACCACACCCAGGCTACCCACACTTAATCTGCCCGCCTGATGCAGGTGTCCGCTTTACTTGTTTTCATCCCAGCGTGAGCTCTGTATAACGCAGATCCGACCACATCATGCCCTTAGTTACAATTTTCAGCAGATTGGCACCGCCTTCTCGCGCGGAGTCCCAAAGGCCGACCACCTTCCCATCCTCACACCCCCAAGCGTTGTGCTCTGCAGTTCCGACAGTCTACTTGCCATTCTTCAGGTAAGATGTGCCAGTGCCACTTTCTGTGGCTAACGGTATATGTGTGTGCCCCCCCCCACACACACACACACACAGCACTCACTGCTAACCATGCCTGCAGCTTTAGGAGCTGTGCTCTGGATACCCAAGGGCCCAAGCAAACCTTTAATAAAAAGCTCATCACACCAATATTAACAAAGTCTTCATCTGCGCCCCCGCCCCACCTTTCCGGGGGCTTCCAGAACCACACCAAGCCCTGCTCATCCTGTACCCTCACTGCCCGGCACGCTACCCAGCGTGGTAGGCCGTGGTGAGGACCATGAGTGAACAAAAAGGAAGCCGTACACGGGTGACCGGGGAAGGAAAGGCAGGCCCCACGGCCACGGAACGAAGGATGGGCAGAATCGTGAAGGAGTGAGAGCAGAGGGGCCGCTTGCGAGTATGTTCACACCTTTCAGGTGGATTGTGTGCCAGGATCAGTACGCCATCAGGGGCTAGGTGGAAAGAGCAGGAAACATGGCAAACTCCAGCCCCAAGCTTTAGTTCCACTCACCATCTCACAGGCAAGCCGCTCAGCCCAGTGCCCTCATCTACCATGGGGTCACAGTACAATATGTCTCGGAGGGGTTTAAATAGGGACTGGACATAATACAGACCCAATAATCGTACTAGCACAGGGCAAGTGAGCAGTGAACGCGGAGGGACACATCAGCTGTAAGCCTAAGTAATTCACTGCGTAAGCCACAGCTTTTCATTTATGGGTGATTTTTCTCCCTCTTATCCTCTGGGTTGACTATATAGAATGACTTAAAAGCAGTTTGAGAATAAATTTTCAGCCTATTAAGGCAATCACAGGAGAATATGTTCTGGTCAAACAGTTCCATATATGCCACATATACCCCAACAATTTTCGAAGAATTACAAAAACCAAACAAAAACCAAACAAAACAAAAAACCTTAATTTTGAAACCCGCCTGTCCACAATTCCATCTTCCTGTGATGATTCAGAAGACATTACAGGGCTTCCCAACGAACGCCTCCGGGGCTATGAGAGCAAACAGCCATAATCACACGGCATAGATGAGGCCGTTTCACTGGACAGACTTCCAGCCAGTCGGACCCGAGATAAACTGGACTTTACCTAAATGGAAATTTATCGCTAAACATGCAATTTATCAGACTAGGGAAAAACTACATTGTCACAATACTCCTCTTCAGTATCAGGTTTTCTTCTCAATCTGGATAAGACGTAATGCTTGATAAGGTGCGTGAACTGCTTCCCTGAGACTATCTTCTCCCTGCCCGCCAAAATGAGGTTCCTGGAGCCTACTGAACACACTCCAGAAACTCTGGACGGAATGATGAGCTTCCCAGTCCGAATCTGCCTCTGTCCAATTCAGACTCCAGTTTATCAAGCAACGTTGACTGAGCCCCTAACCTGTGAAGGCCACAGAAAGTAAGACACAGCCCTGCCTTTTCACAGGCT
Organism: Panthera uncia; assembly: GCF_023721935.1. Classification (NCBI taxonomy): domain Eukaryota; kingdom Metazoa; phylum Chordata; class Mammalia; order Carnivora; family Felidae; genus Panthera; species Panthera uncia. The sequence continues at coordinate 50,912,925 of NC_064816.1, forward strand.
CATGACCCGGCTGCAGCAGAGAGGCCTGGGGAGGGGCCAGGCTCACACATGACAGCTACAGCCCCGGGGAAGCCAGCACGTGCCACATCACAGACAGGGGAGAATGCGGGAAAGAGCCAAAGGATGAAGAGTAGCCTAGGCTGGTGGGAAGAAGCAGCCTGAAGCTCAGGCCGTACATACCTGTGACCATCCAACGTCAGAGTCACCAGCACAGACCTACTACAGCACCGGTGATCCTCCGAATCTCATGCCCAAGTGGCACTTCAATACTGACAAGGCACAGTGAGGTGTATCAACCCAGCCGGGCCTCCGGACAGTCAACTGACGCGCAGGGATTAGTAAACCACGTTATAGGGGAAAGGGATGCCCCAAGGCAGTAGTGAATGGTCTAAAGGCATCTGGCTAACAGGGCAATGCCATACCCACAAAGTGTGCCCCCGAAACCCGCTCTGCACCCACACCGCCCTGGGGAGCAGGAGACAAGAACTCTGGGAAAGCTAACCAGAAAACTGATCAGCTGCAAACATGACACAGTGGGACATCACGGATCAGACAAGACACTGAAAACACAGAAAGAAAACATCTGAAGTACCTGGCATTTAATTTTAGTAAAATTATATATTACTCACATTTCCAGCTCACTTTCCTGGTTCCCGGAGCTTAACGACAGACACTGTTTTCCATGTTTCCCCCTCCTCCAGTGAATCATACCCAAGGCTCCACTGCTTCCCAGAGCATCATGTGCTCTCACGGACAGCAGACAAACCGCACGCTTCCTGCCTGCCAGATCCAAGTCGCCCCCGTCGCAGTTAAAGACAAAGTTTGCTCAGGAAAAACCCACTACAGCCCCATCAGAGCCTAAAGGGCTCCCAGGTGCCTTGATGCCACGGCCGGGCTGCTGCCTCCGATGCACCCGGCCCCCTTCCTGAGAACCCACACTCATCCTGGGGCGGGATTGCCAGTGCCAACTGTTTCAGGAGAAAAAACGGAAAGGTGGGTGGGGGTGTGTGTCCGTGGGGGGGTGGGGAACAAGGGTAAAGAGGTGGTAAAAAAGAAGATGCATATTACACTTTCCTCCAGGACAAAGCGTTCCGGGGAACGGACACCACATGCTCCCTCTGCCCTCTCTGAGCTGAGAAATCAGAAGTGTCTACTGTGCTTGGGGAAAAGTAAGCTGGATTCCAAGCACTGAGACTGTGAAAGAATCACGTGAAAAAAGTGCACCGTGTCCATTTGTATTCTCATTAAAATGGGATTTTCCTGCCCTTAAACAGGAGCTTGGACCTGAAACCAAACCCTTGGGAAGGTACTACTTGATATTCTTGGGCCTTGACTGAATTCCATTAACTACTGACAGCCATTAAATAAACCAATGTGAGTCTGAATTCCTCCAGCAGGGGAAGGGATCTGTGTATAAGACATTGTAGGTGTTGCTTTCGAGGAAATATTCTGGGCCCCAAAGGCCCCCATGCTGCAGGTCTCTCAGCCCAGGTGGGTGTGGTGGGGCCCACTCAGACCCCAGGCCCAGGTCCCAGTGACACACCGAACATCCCTGAAGTGACAGAGTGCCCTGTGGGGTGGGGCACCAGAGCAGTCCTGGCGGGGGTGAAGTGAGGGTCTGTGGCAGCCTCCACTGGTGCACGAGGGCTTAGTGCAGACAGAGCACTAAGGACCCAGGAGCAGGGGTGAGGTGGGGGGAGCAGGAGCCCATGGGGTGAGGGTCGCAGCCAAGATGCAATCGTCTCCTCAGCATAGTGCTCCTCCTGCTCCCATTTCACTCCTCACAGGAATGGTCGCCCTCTGGGAACGAACAGGACAGTTCACAGTTCGTGAACAAACAAATGTTCACAGTCTAGCACAAACAATCAGCTCAGTAAAGCAGCTTTGGTTTTAAAAAAGCTTCACCAAGACAACATACTTAATGCCACTGAATGGAACACTAAAAATGGCTGGGGGTGGGCGGGTGGGGGAGCGGTGCCTGAGTGGCTCAGTCAGTTAAGCATCAGTCTCAGGTCATGATCTCATGGTTCCAGCCCTGCAATGGACTGTCAGCACAGAGCCCGCTTTGGATCCTCTGTCTCCCCTCTTTCTCTTTCCGCCCCTCCCCCACTTGTGTGCGGGTTCTCCCTCTCTCTCAAAAATAAATGTTTTTTAAAAATGGCTAGGGGCGCCTGGGTGGCTGTTGGTTAAGCATCCGACTTTGGCTCAGGTTCTTGTGGTTCATGAGTTCAAGCCCCACGTCGGGCTCTGGGCCGACAGCTCAGAACCTGAAGCCTGCTTTGAATTCTGTCTCCTTCTCTCTCTGTCCCTCCCCTGCTCAGGCTCGGTCTCTCTGGCTCTCAAAAATAAATAAACATTAAAAAAAAATTTTTTTTTAATGGCTAAAGGGGTGCCTGCCTGGCTCAGTCAGAAGGGCATGTGACCTTTTTTTTTTTTTTTTTTTTTTAACGAGAACTCAAGTGAGAAAGCAAGCATGAATGAGGGATGAGGGACAGGCAGGGACAGAAAGCCAGAGGAAGAGAGAGACGGAGAAAGAGGGAGAGGGAGGGACAGGGAGAGAGAGGAGAAGAAGAGAGAGAGGGAGAGAGAGGGAGAGAGAGAGAATATCTCAGGCAGGCTCCATGATCAGCACACAGCCTGATGTGGGGCTCAATCCCACAACCCTGAGATCATGATCTGAGACAAAATCAACAGTCGGATGCTCGACTGACTGAGCCACCCAGGCGCCCTGAGCATGTGACTCTTGATCTCACGGTCATGAGTTCCAGCCCCACATTAGGTGTAGGGATTACTAAAAAAATAACACTACATTTTTTAAAAAAATGGCTAGAATGGTACACTGTATGGTAAATATGCTTTACCAGAATTAAAATTAATGATTTTCTCAAATTAAAGACAAAAAGCATCCCACAGCCACCACTTACTGGGTTCCCCCTGGGTTTGTGACAGTGTAGGTGGTGCCGTCTCACTCGTGCAGGAAAGAGGAGCAGGATGCTGGAGATGAACACTTAGCCAAGGACGGAGGGGGAGGCAGGGCATCAACCATCTTCCCCCTGGGTCGCTACAACAGCCCTTCACCACCTCCTGCTTGCTCCATGCTGCCGGGAGACCCTGTAGGCCTGGTCCTGTAGGCCTTGCTCTCCAGTCAGCCAGCTCCACGGGGCGCTCCAGAGGGCCCTGCACCCCTATGCTCTGCTGTCTCCCCAATGCCCTGCGCAAGGCTGAGCACACGGTGAATAAGTGAATTATTTAAGTACCTACATTACGTGCGTGTCAAGTGAACCGCATCTGTGGTAAATGAAAAGGGAATTAAGGAAATTTCAGGGGCAATTCCTAGCAGGAGAGACTTTCTTGAAGAGCAGAATTCAGGGAGCATTTAAATATGGAGAATAAGCAGTAGTGAAGATACCTTCCCCATTTTCTGCCGTCTCCCCCATTCTCCCCTAGGGCATCCAAACCTCACATACCCCCTCTTGCTTTCTCCTTGTGAGCAGGGTAACCCACAGCCTCCCGACATGCTTCCAGATGTGTCCCCAAGCATCCTGGTCAAGCCTGTCCTCCTTAGTACCAACTACAGACAGGAAGCAGAGGGGGCGGTGACACTGCCAGGGCACTGCTGTACAAAGGGAAGGCAGAGACACCCTCCTGGGTGTAAACTGATGAGCTGCGTGTCACAGGCAAGAAAAGTTGGGAAATGTTGCCATTCACGGTGTCGCAAAGACAGAGAACAATCTGGGACCTCTGCTTTGGTCACGAACATGTCCTGGCCAGCAGTGCAAAGCAGATGGAGACTGCCTTTGACTTGAACTCTAGGGAGAGACTGTGTTGCACACGACAACTATCATCCCTCAACATCACTTAACAATCAAGACAAAAGCCAGAGCCCTGCCACCCTCAGAGGTTCAAGGGAATCCAACCTGTGCCTGAAGGGCACTACAACTGGTGACTTACAGGGTTACCACATCTATCCACCCACGTAACTTTTCCCCCTATGACTCCCTGACAAAGGTAGCGTCCCCCACTGATAGCTCAGATTTCAGAAAACGATGACACAGAACCAAGCCACACGCTCCCCACTTGCTCTATCGCATGACATTTGTGACCTGCAGTCACAAATACAGTATCTTTATTATCGCAAACTATCACCTATTGAACGCTACATGCCAGGTCATATTCTAGACTGTAATGTGTTATTCAGTCTCTCACTACGCTACACAGTAAGTATCATCATGCCCATTTTATAGAGGAGTAAACAGGTTCAGAGAGGTCAAGTAGTTCATCTAAAGCTGCAAAACCAGAACCGTACAAGGATTCTAATTTCTATTTGACTGGTTCCAAAGCCTTTCCTTTTCATCGTTCCCTCTCAAGCGAGGGGGAGAGTGGTAGAGAAAACTACCAACACCTATGAACCTACCATCCAAGACTAACAGATGAAATTACATATTGTATTTGCTTCAGACCTTTTCTTTCCTCTTCTAGGAAACGCTGGCAGCCATCAGTACAGGAGAACAGGGCAGACTCAGCTGAAACCCTTCCTCTGTGATCGCCCCCCAGGCTTGTTCCCCACTTCAGCTCTGGATGCACCGCTGTCCTGTATTTGGGGAATCTTCCTATTCGTGCTTATGAACTCTCACCACATAGGAGTAGATCTGTAAACAGTATGTAGCACACTTTTTAAAAAATGTTTTATTTATTTATTGAAAGAAAAGGAAAAGGAAAAGGAAAAGGAAAAGGAAAAGGAAAAGGAAAAGGAAAGGAAAGGAAAGAAAAGAAAAGAAAAGAAAAGAAAAGAAAAGAAAAGAAAAGAAAAGAAAAGAATCCCAAGCAGGCTCTGTGCCCGATGAGTGGCTCGAACTCACAAACAATGAGATCACGACCTGAGCTGAAATCAAGAGTCGAACACACAACCGACTGAGCCCCCCGGGCGCCCCATTAGCACGTTTTAAATTTACATCATGGTATCAATCACACTGTACATACTGCTTTGCAGTCATGCTTTCCTCCCTCACGTGGCTTTGGGGCTCTCCTCACGTTCCGACCTAGAGATCTAGTAATTTACCTGCTGTGTGGTATTCCTTCATAGGAACACACCATAATGTATTTATCCATTTCTCTACTGACAGGCATCTGGACCATCCCTGGTTTTCCCTCATTATAAATAACCCCATGGTGTTTCCATCTCTGCACATCCCTTTGTGCCTGGGTGCGGGGGTCTCTCAGGATCTCTCAGGCAGATATCTAAAGTACACTGCTGGGTTGCAGTGCTCACACAGATGTTGCCAAAACCCTTTACGATGTGGCCGCCCACTCTGTCTGTACCTGCCTCTGCCAGCTGGACATCACCGTCCCTACCAACGTGCATCCTCTGTGGCATCCAGCTTTGGCAGTCTGCGGATCTCTGTCATTCTCGCGGTGCGGAGTCAGTCCTCCTGGCTGTTTTAACTCGCATTTCTCTAGTTGCCAGCGCAGGTGAGCCTATTTTCATATACGTATTGGTCATTCTACCTCCTTGGCTTTTAATTTGTTACAGGTTGAATTGTGCTTCCCCCAAAAGATGCTCAAGTCCTAACCTCCAGGACCTGTAAATGTGATGTCACTTGGAAAGAGTCTTTGCAGATAATCTAGTTAAGATGAGGTCATGAGAGCGGGTCCTAATCTAACACGACTGGAGTCCTTATATACAGGGGGTAATTTGAACCAAGTGATAAACCCATAAGGGGGGGAAACAACGTGAAGATACACGGAGAATGCCATCTACAAGCCAAGGAACGCTGGAGGCCACCAGAAGCAAGGAGAGAGGCAAGAGCAGGTTCATAGTCACAGCTCTCAAGAAGGAACCAACCTTGCTGACACCTTGATCTTAGACTTTGTAGCCTCTGTCCAGAACTGTGAGACAACATGATTCTGCAGTTTAAGCCCCCTACTTCGTGGTGCTTTGTCAGGGCATTCCTAGGAAACAAATACAACTTCCACAGCCTTTCCCTGCCATTACTTTATGCTTCTTTAGATATTCTCCACACGCAGGGTTTCTTCTGCTTCATCTATGATACACACGCACACACGCACACGCACACACACACACCACGAATGTTTTATAACTTCATTTTCAAATAGGTTCATAAGATCCACTGGACCTTGTCATGCAAGCCTGTCATTATGAGGCATATTTAATGAGCACCAAGAAATGACAGCACAAGCTGAGACTGTGTGTGTGAGGCCAGGCCTGCCAATAAGAAGCTGCCCCCTGACTTCACCTCCAAGAGCAATTGAGGAAGCCAGGAAAAGGCAACCCCATCTGCCCCCACAAACAAGGGAAGAAGCTCATCAGCCAAATTATAATCCAAAACCTTGTGGCTCAGTAACATTTTGGACAGATGAAGGCACGGACAACCCACCAGATCTTTCCATCATTCCTACAGCGATGGGCCCATCGATAACCAAACCCTCGAGCCCACCGGCCAGCTGTACACTGTCCCCCGCTTGCATTCACTGCTTGTGCCTGCCCTCTGGGTCATCCGCCGCTGTTCCCTTGGAGCATAGAGGGAACTGGCGTTCAGAGGTGGAACAGCTGGTAGGAGGTGGGGCAGGGACTCAGATGAGGCCAACCTTGCCTCTTCTGCTGAAACTGCCTGCAAGGTTTTCAGAAATAGCACATTTCTCTAGTGCTGGCGGGTAGGGGAATCACAAGGAGCGGACAGTGTAAGAACAACTACATATCTAAGTGACATTTCTGAGATCATTGATGTGGACTCTCTCTGTATAAAGGAGTCAAGGGTTTCCAATCAAAGCCTTCTCAAAAAGGGGAGGCACTAAATCAGCATAACAACATCTCCATATATTCTTGAGCCTTCGAGATTCCTCAGACATCCCTCTTGTTCCTCCAGCAGGTCAGCCCTAGTGAGCATTTTGTGAACTCCTGCCCTTCTTTCTGCAGGGGACTAGAAGGATCTCCGGGGGAAAGGGGGTCTCTCTTTTCCTCAAGCACAGTTACTATGCAGATCTGCACGAGGGACTCCAGGGCACCCAGGAAGCCTGACTGAGGTCACCTGGAGCCATGCAGTTGCACTTACCCATCACAGCCACTTAGGTAAAGCTTCTACATAAAACCGAAATGTAAGTCATAAGCGAGAAAACATTTTTTAACTATTTTAGTTAGAAACCTGTCTGAAACATCCTAGAACTCACTTCTTTCCTTTCCTGGAAGCCGTGTGCTGGTTTCCTCCTGGAGAAGTGTGCCTGCCACCGCGGGGAGCGCTTCTCTCTCCCTTCTCCTCGTGCTGGGCCAGGAAGCCACTAAGTGGGTTTGCTAGAACAATGTGTAAAGTAAGAGTACACAGGCCCTGAGTGAGTGCAGGATGTACCACGGCACCCCACCCGCCCCATGCACGGCTCCAGCATGCAGACACCCGACCTGCTGCACAAAGGAAGAGCTTTCCAGACCTGTCACCCATGGGAGGCAAGACTCTCAGAGATGTTAGCGGGCAGGGCAGAGCCCTCACAGATAGCAGAGAGACTCCAGCCACATTTCCAAACAGCTCAACCCTATGTAAATAAGGTACGGGTTTTCTTTGACTGGAACTGTCTACACATGTTTTCCATCATTAGCTGAGATCAGAGGAAAAACTAACGTCTGAGAAAAGAGGTAAAAACCCCGAGAACATGACTTTAAAGCATCTCCTCCCTCCCCCCATGTTGGTCACAACTGCCACCAAGACAGTGGGCCTCCACCTGCGAGCCAGGGCCCCGGGGACTTAGCACTGCCGGGACCGGGATCCGTGTGCGCTGCCTACCCCTGAACGGATCACATGTCCCACACGTGTACACTCAAGAGCTTTCAAGTGGATAGAGATGTAGCTGAGATAAATAAAATTTAAATTAATTTAAAATTCCTACTGCTACTAAATCAGTAGTAGCTTTGTCGTTATGTATTCTCTCAATGAAGGGTATTTTAAAAAATACACCCACTATCGTGTTTTTGGCATTAATGGGAGCCCTTGTACCAGAGACAGGATGGAAAACATTATGTCTTCTCTTCTGTAACTAAGCTGTAATGTCTGAGGCAGACCAAAGCCTAGAAAAGACCATCTACCTCCCTTCACAACAACAGAGGCATCAATATGGTGACGTTTTGCTCCACTGCCCTAATTTAGGGAATGCTTGCGACAGCTGGGACAAGGATAGGAGAAAGCGGGGGCAAAGGGATCTGCCCACCGAGACTGTCCGGTGCCAGCCCAGGCTTAACTGGGGTCAACCCAGATGCTCAGCTCTCCCTGCTGTGTCCCATCCCCCACCCCCACCCCCCAGTCTGATTCTAAACTCCACAGACAACACCTTACTTATACTAGAAAAGTAGAGTGTGGGACCCGCTGCTTTACACTCCCCTCCTCAGGGAGGAGGAGGGCGGAAGCACCCACTTCTTAGCTGTCCACAGACCTGAGACCCAGAGAGAAGAAAGGTCCCTCCCGCACACAGCTGGAGTGAAGCAAACTAGGCAGAGTGACTTTCGTGCACGGTGCGCTGTTCCCAAGAGTCCGTCACCCGTATGCAGAACAGTGCCTGGCACACAGTAACGAACTTCTGGAGCAACCAACCAAAGGGCACATGAACTCTTAGGGAAAAACCAGCCCAAACTGGTCTGAACAAGTCAGAGGAGCTCATGAAGCTGGTGACAGGAGAGCCAACTCCAGCCACTGCAAACCCCATAGAAAGAAGTGGTCTGAAAACACCTTCCATCATCATTTCTGCTTCCGTTCTTCCAGGTTGGTACCAAGCCACCTTTCGTAATTCCATTCAATTTCTTCTGAAGGCTCACTCTTAGTTTTTACTCTGCATTTTGCAGCAAATCACTGGACTATATTATAAAGCTCTTTCACAAAAAGATTTGGGTGCATTGTCCTACCCAAAGGAAGAGAGCTTCATGGTAAGATGGCTGTAAACAAAGGAGAGAATGAGCAACCATGGCCTCCTGAAGATGGCCATACCACTCCTTTTTTTTTAAGTTAAAGTGTAGTCGATGCACAATGTTACATTAGTTTCAGGTGGACAACAGTGATCCAATACTTCTATACATATGCTGTCCTCACCACAAGTGTAGCTACCATCTGTCCCCACGCAACCCTCTGACAGTACCACTGACTATATTCCCTATGTTGTGCCTTTCACCCCAGTGACTCATTCATTCCCTAACTGGAGGGTGGCTACTTCTTAAACACTTCCGGGGATGGGCACTTACTTTCTCTTCAGGCAATTCACTCAATGACTGAAGAGCTTCAATGAAAGATTCTTCCTCCTAATGAATGGAATCTGCTTTCCAGTTCAATTCTTGGGTCAAAGGTTTGAACCTTTGGAAAACCGTTGGAAAAATTCAATGGAGCCTCTTTCCTCTTCCAAGCCCTGGAAACTGCCGTCAGCCCTGCCATGCCCAGATTTCTCTTCAGCAAAAAACTGCTGCAAATTGTACCGGACCCCTTACCATCTTGACACCCACCTCCACCTGCCTTACAAATTAACATTCATCTTTGAGTGTGGTGCCCAGAACTAAACCTAATACTCCAGATGTGATCTAACACAGGGCATGCAGGAAAAGAGCATCCCTTTCAATGTATGGTAGCCTATTTCTGAACCAAACATCAGCACATGAGGTCTAATAAAAACTAAGGTTAACAGAACGCTCGAAATCAGGATTATTTCAACAGCCTCAGTCACCTGGAACTACATTTTTAACGGCATTACCCAAGATGCCAACAGTCACTCCAGGACCCGTGTCACATAGGAGGTGCGTGGTCATCTGAATTCCTCCCACTATTTTTTTCCCTTTAAATTCAGCTATATTTGTGACCGAACCTTAAATTCAGCTATATTTGTGACCGAACCTTAAACCATGCTTAACCGGCAAGAATTACAAATGGGTTACTCCACATTCACATCACATGTGCTGCACATCGGAGACAGACTGGCCAATGCCCTTGCTGCACCATAGGCTTTGTCACTACTCCCTCTTCCCTATGCACACCCGCAGGCCGCCTTCCTGCACTCGACGCCGGTGGCCACCAGCTCCCAGTGATCTCGTGACTTCTTGATATTAGAGGATAACCTCTAATTTGGTGCATTTATTCAACACTAAACAAAAATTAGAAAGCCAATTTTTCTCTCGAAACCACCCACCTACCTTGACTGACTGACATCAGAAACTTTGTGGGCAAAATTACTGAGTTAAATTACTATATGTAACTGTACTAAAAAGTTTGAAAATTTAAGTATTGTATATATAAACTGATTAAATATTCATCTAATAAAATATAATGAGGGCTCTACCCAATATTCTTTAAAATAGTAATAAAGAACCTCAAAGACCTTCTGAGAGCAAATTATGGAGTACATTAATGCTAGGCATTTAGTCCATTAATTCCCTCTGGGCATTCAGGCAGTCCGGTCGGAACCCCATCTTTCAAAAGACTAGAGAAAAAATTGGCCTTTTTTTTTTTTAAACATTACAAGATAGGAACGAGATATGAATTAAAGATTGTTTTGAGGACCCTCATATGCTTGGAAAGGCTATTATATACTAACAATTGATAGGGAAATTACTCATCAATCTCTATTCTTAAAGCAAAGTTCCCAAGGGATCTGAAAAAAACAACAGAGATGGCCTATCTCATTTTTGTATGAGATATAAAGTTGCATTTATTTTTTTTTAAGTTTTATTTATTTATTTTGAGAGAGAGAACGAGTGGGGAAGGGGCGGAGAAAGAGGCGGGAGAGAGATCCCAAGCAGGCTCTGAGTTGTCAGCACAGAGCCTGATGTGGGACTCAAATTCACAAACCATGAGATCATGATCTGAACTCGAAGCAAGAGTCAGATGCTTAACCAACTGAGCCATGAGGCATCCCTAAAGTTGCAATGCTTTACAAATATTCTCATTTGCAAACTTCATAAAATTCAGAACTATCTCTAAGTGTCTGCTTAGCTTTGTTTTACGTGACTAACGTCTAAGAGCCATCCCCTGGGCTATTAAAAATCATGTCCGTATCCGAAACCTGAAACCCGGAAAAGAAATGGGGAAAGGAACCTCAGGGAACTTGATGATTCTGTTCAACACTGAGATGGCATTTTCCCCAAAATCTTGAGTCGATGATTCCAGACCCTTTGGAGAACCTCTAGAGTCCGTCCCCCAATACCCCAGTGACACACCCCTCTCCTTTTCTTGAGGAGTTCAAAACCAAACGGTAATGGTTAATCCTACCTGCCCTTTAAATTAAAATCACCACCCCCAGAGTCCTCACACTGTGATTCTCTATTATTAGGCACCAAATATCAAATCCTCGGGGGCTGGTCTTCTGCTGTCTTCCAAACCACTTACCTCCTCTTTACACACCACTCATCTCAATGGAGTATGGAACACATGATAGATTCATTATTCTCTATTCAAGTGAACTGAAGATATATATATAGATATATTTTTTTTTTTACTGTGGTAAAATACACAAAAAATTTGCCATTTTAGTCATTTTTAAGGACACCATTGAGTGGCCTTAAATATTCACACTGCTGTGCAGCCATCACCACCATCTCCAGAATGTTCATCTTCCCAAAATGAAACTCTGTCCCCATGAAACACGAACTCCCCATTCTCCCCTCCCCCTTCACCTGACAGCCACCCTCCTCACATAAACGGAATTGCGTACGATTTCATCTTTTGTGACTGGTACACTTCACTTGGCAGAAGGTCTTCAAGGTTCATCCACGTTACAGCGTGTATCAGAGTTGTGTTCCCTTTTCAAGGCTGAATAAACACTCCATTGTGTGCACACATATTTTGTGTATCTATTCACCCAGTGATGGACGTTTGGGTTGTTCGCCCCCTTCTTGGGGGTGAATAATGTGAATAATGGTGCTATGAACAAAGATGTGCAAAAACTGGTTTGAGTCCCTGCTTTCACTTCCTTGGGGCACATGCCAGTAAGCAGACTTGCTGGATCATATGGTTATTCTATGTGAAACTGTTTGCCCTTACAAGCCTTGACAAATCATCTACATGTCTGTCCCTCTCTACTAGAGAAAAATAAAAGGTTTCCAAAACGATGGGTCTTGGCTCACAACAACAACAAAAACGCAAGTCTTGGTAAACACAGCCCAAGTGGCCCATGAGAGAAATACTCATGAATAATGTAAATATTTGACATAAAAATTAAATAAACAAAGAACATCCATCACCCAGCTCACCAAAGTCAGCAAACTCAGGGACACACAAGGACCACAGTCAATGATGCTGTAATCACCAGTGAGCATTCTGGGAGACTCACAAGCTACATACTTGTGGTTCTCATTTCTCACTGTGGGCCTTTAAAAATTAGTTCAGGTCATCCAAGGATGGCTAATGTTAATAATAGTAATAACTACCACTTGTATAACATTAGCATACAGTTTTACACAGTGTTTTGCACATATATTATCGGTAACAAATCTTCTTCAGTCTGCAATTCCTCGGCAACTGCCCTGAAAATGTGTTTCTCAAACGATGAAACGAAAACCCCGCTGTGCCTACCTGTGTGGGCAGGTGGGAGCGCCTGGACGCCCAGCTCTCAGGTGGTCAGTTCAGAGCAAGGAGGCGAGAAGAGGGTAGGGGGGTAGGAGGTCGCTCTGTGGAGTTATTTGACGGGTTATTGAGAGATGAAACCAAAGTGCTCACTTTCTATTAAATGTGAAGGATCTCTCGGTCACTAATTGACCCTGCATCTAGAACAACTTACAGACAGGGGACACAAGGAGAATTTCCACGGAGGGAAGTGGTCAAATAGCTGAGGTCAAAACCTCCAGACTGCAATTGTGGCCAAGGGCTTTTATTTCCCTTGTAATTTTCTTTAAGAATAAATGTTAAACCTAAAGCATACCCCCTTTTGGAGGCCAACCTGGCAGCTGAAGGGAATAGGAAGAAAAAGCACCCTGTACTCCATGAATCAGCAGCCACTCAAACTATGCACCATTGTCTGGAGGCAGTCACATGATAGCCCGGCCTGGCAATAACACGTCAGCCATCACCTGGAACCTGGTTACTTCCAATCCATTAAGGCAACAATTACTAGTGTGCATTAACCCTTACAGCTCACACAAGTCACTGGTGGCCAGCCCAGCAGCCCCATTAACAGCCCTCTCTCTCCTGCCAGGTCCTCTCAGAAGCAGCACCGGGGACACGGCTCTGATTGGGACGAGGTGCCATCTGGTGAGGGGAGAGGGCTGAGCAGGAAAATCACTGCTGTCCCTTCTGAGCACAGTCAACTCTACCTCTCCCAGGACTCGCTGCCTCATAGTTTAAATTAATTACAGCTGAAAATACAGGGTTGCCATCTGGTTTGAAAAAGCAAGGATAAGGGAATAAAATGAAAGGGTTTTTGGTACTAACCTCACTTTAATCATTGCCAAAGAGCATGAAGACAGCCCCGCGTCCTCCCACAAGAAAGCCTTGGGCCTCACAAACTTGGCAAGCAGGCCCAGGCACAAAAGTGGGTAGGCAGATCGCCTGTCAGAATAAGAGTCCCCGTCTAGGAGGAGAGTTGCAAGGTAAGGGGCCTGCCTGCCCCCACACTGCAAGGAAAAGTTTCCTGTGGGTCCTGGGATAGGTTAGTAACTCCTGGGAGGGTTTATTTACAGAGGGGGTCTTGCCAAAACGTTACATGCATCGTTACAGTTCCATTTCGTGCGCAAATAGATGTGCTGTCAGAATTATAGCATGCGATTTCCTCTTTCTTTGTTTCTCCATCTTCCATAGCATAAGGCTTTTATAAAACTCTAAATAAGGCTAAACAAAACACAGGAGAGGAAGGTTGCTGGAGAAGGGAGCCAGCCCTGACGGCACCATGCATGCACCTCCATGGCACCCCTTGCATCTGGGCCTTCAGTGAAGGAATGTCAGAAATCCCCATTTTTCTTGCGCTGCAGCCACAACTCACTTGTGTTTCATAGGACGCAACTTCCTTCTGCTTTCCTCCCACCAGCAGAATCCTGGATCAGAGGCTCTTTTCTGTTAGGACTCGGGCTGCAGAGAAACTCTGACTGTGGGCAGGGGGAAGGCAACGGTACCCCAGCAGTACTTGCTTTTCTCTTCACGGGCATTCAGTGGGTGCAAAAAACTACCATGTCTGCAGCCGTCTCCATCGACAGTACCCTAGCGTCAAGGGGCCCACCAACAAGGGCATCAAGCCAGATTTTCAACCCACTTTGAATCATCTCCTGCCCACCATCTGAGTTCGTTTCGACCCAGGTGAGTTTTGCAAACAAAACCTGGAGGTACCAGAGTCCGGCTGCTTTCAGAAAGTAATCCCCACTGAGGCACAACGGTGTTTATTGGAACAAACTCTAATTAATAGTTTACAGTCTTTCATAAACCAGAGATCAGGATGCTAACAGAGAAAGGAAAAGCGGATTATGAAGACCGGCATTTCTGTTCTGGGTAAACACACATCTTCAACTCAAAAATGATTCGAAAGTTGTCTTCCAAATCCTGCCCTGACAGAATCATTGTCTATAGCAACAGTGTCCATAACATTCAAAATCTCAGGAGTGTAACTTTCGAGTAAATGGTACATCTGTCAAACCACAGGAAACATCTGGTAAAATGGTTAAATAAAAACAGAATTTAAACTTCTGATTTCAGAGCTTACTTATGGTACCCAACAAGAGGCTATTAAAACAAATACCGAAAGCACTCTGGCCATTCACAGTGCTGAATGGCGGTGAAAAATGTCCTTGAGGGGCAAGGGAGGGAGAAGCAGACAAGTCAGGAAAAGGCAGGCGGTGCCCCTGCCCTCACACCACCACCCGGCACTTCTTCAGGCACAGCTAGGTCCCCTCCCCTAGCCAGGGCTGACTCCTGCCCTGCACACCCACATCCCCCATGCCACCCACAAAGTAGGCACTTGGGAAATGGTGGGTAAAATGAACTAGTGAAGTAATAACACAAACGACATGCTTCTCTCCAGTTCACAGCTAACATGTATTTAGCAGACACAATGATCCTACCATCAAAACAGCACAGATATATGTGTTACAAGATATTAACCAACACACTGCAGTCCCTTCCAGAACACTCTAGAAGCCTTTTCCATTAAAGAAAAGATTGATTCAACCACTTCCAAATTTTAAACATCTCTATTTCAAAAACACATTAATGTTGAAAAGCAAACGACAAATTAGGAAATTATTTTCCTAACACATCTGATGAAGGATCCTTTACGTGAAAAGTGCTAACACATTAAGAGAAAGAAGATGAATGCCCTAATGGAAAAAAAAAAAAAAAAGGACAAAGATACAGTCACAAAAGAAATCCAAATGGCCAATAAGCATATGAAAAGATCATTCAAGTTCCCTAACAGCAGAGAGGGGAAAAAAAGGGCAAATTACCACAATGATTCCCCTATGAATCTTGCAAAAATTAAATACATGGTAACAGTCACCTGTGTGATGATGCAGGGAGACAGGGCATGCATACAGTGACTAGTGGGAATGTGTATCAGTGAACCTGGTAGAGACCAAGCTGGCAAAATAAATGAGCCAAAGTAGAAATGGGTGCCCTCTGACCCTGAAATTCCATCTCAAGAAAAATGGGAAATATGGCATATGAACAAGGATGTATATACACACATCATCCCACAAGTTTCACAAATAACAGTAAAACACTGTAAACAACCCAAGGATCTGCATTTGCTAACAAGTTCTTTGGGTTATAAGCAACATAAAACAAGGCTAGCTAGTTGAAGGGGAATTTACTGGAAGGATACTGTGCTACATTTCTTGGAAATGAAAGAAGAGTTAAACAACCAATCCTGGAAAAGGAAAAAAAGGAGGCAGTCCCAGGACCTCGGCAATAGGAGGGGGAAGGAGCATGGAGCTCCTGTGAGCCACGGCAGCTGCTGCCTGGAGCTCAGCACCGGGCAAGACGCTTGGCTGGGAGGCACCACTGCCAACAGTTCCAGGTCTTACCGCTCAGTCACCAGGGTAACGCCACAGTCACCTTTCCAGGTCCTACACAGACACCCACATCCCATCACAGCACCAGTGAGCAATTACTGCCATCAAGTCTTAAGAATTCTGGGACTGTTTTTATTAGATACCATACATGCTGCTGAAAATTAGAAGACACCTACACACACACACACACACACACACACACACACACAGCACCAGTTTTCAGTCAAGAGATTTCACCTGAGCTTCAAATGAATTACTTGTCAGTAAGAAATTGTCAGTAAGATCACACAGGAAGCAATATATGTGGTTTTGCTGGAGTTCTGTAGATTTGGGGGACAAAGGAACAGAGAATGCTCTATCTTTGCCATGAATAAGTGAAGGTACTAGAATTTTTTTTCTTTTAAGTAAAACTGTTGGAATTATGGGCTAGAAATTGAAATGAACCTTTTGGGCAGTAATAAAAATCTATGAAAAAGGTGATTTAAGCTAACTTAGAGAGCAGGCATGGAATTTTTTTTTTAAGTACGCTTCACACCCAGTGCAGGGCCCAGTGCAAGGTCCAAACTCACGACCTGGGATCAAGACCTGAGCCAAGATCAAGAATCAGACACTTAACCAACTTAGCCACTCAGGCTTCCCCAGGCATGAAAATTTTAATTTGTTCCATGTACTCATCCATCTTGTGTTCCAGACCCCTTGCTGCCTCCTTCACCAGGACTTCTGTCCCTTTCACTCCTCCCCGGTTTCTGAACTTGCACTTCCCACTACATAACAACCGCACACATATCCTAATACCGCCTTTATTTATCATGTACAATGGCATCCCTCCCAGGGCTCACAGACAAACCATCTCCCTGCCAGAGGTCCAACTGGTATCCCGAGGGAGACCTCATGAGGCAATGACACTTGTCCCGGTCCAGGTCCCCCTTTCCCTTAGCCACCAAAACACCAATCACCACCCACCCACCCTGCAAAAATGGGAAAATCTATTCTAGATTAAATGCAAAGTATACTTTGTAATTGAATCCCGAATTAAAGAGAACACAACTATAAAGGACATTACTCAATGTGAATATATTAGTAAACTGGATCACATCATTGTTAAAACACATATAAAAAGAAAGCAAATTTGGCAAAATGTTAACAACTGGTGAATCTAGTGAAGGGTGCTCATTTAACTAGTTGTTCAATATTTCTAGAGATCTGAACTCTTTCCAAAATAAAAAATTGGGGTGGGATACGGTGGAGGGAAAGAAGATTGCCAGGTCAGATGATCGCCAACTTTGAATGGTATGTCTAGAATGATCTAACCAAGTACAGGCAAAGTGGGATGTTGGGGACCCTTGAATGGTCTTACAGAAGAGCTGACACAGGGATATGGGAAGGAAGCTGTGTGATGGAGATGCCATACACATTAAGATGCCATGGACAAAGAAAATGTTGGCTTCAAATACCACTCTCAAAAGGAAAGTCATGAGGCAGGTTGGATAATCCAAATGGCCCACGAGCTGCTTCCCACCTTCTGTGTAGCTTGCCTATACATTATTTTAAAATTTAACCACAGTTAAGGAGTATTTCAATGATCCATAGTCCAAGAAGGCCCTCTACTGAGAAGTGGGAAAAGGGAGTTTGGGACAGATCACCATAATCCTTGAAAGTCACCCTGAAGAACTTGGATTTTATCTTGCCAAAAAGAAGTCAGAGCTACCGCCCACGAATAAACTTTGTCTCATCCTTCAAATAGGCTCTCAGGAATACGTGCTGACTAGGGCACTATGCAGCCATCAGCCCCTTTCAGCAAGATCTCCATTCCCAAGCTTTATCTACGATTCACAGCTCCTAGAGAAAGCTGTTTCCCTAGGAGCTGTTTCCATCGGTTGATATAACTTGCTCTAAAGCTAAAAGCCTAACACAAAATGATGCAGGATCATTCAAACCCAACACACAGGGAAATGGGGCTGCTAGTGATGCAAGCCCAAAGCTATCACACACAACTAAAATAAACAAAATGAATCTTTTAGAATAGCCAAATAAACACTTCCGCTTCGAGAACTTTTTAGGTAGACTGGAAACAACACCAAAAGTAGTAAACACTTAGGCAGAGATTTGTTTGCTGTTCTAGTAAGAACAGATCTACTCTTTGGATTGATTTCCACCCGGAAGAAATGTCTGGCCATCCCTCTGAACTGTGAGGTGCACCCAAGCTGAAGTGAACTTCTCATTCCCACATACCTTATGCGCACACAGGGGTCAGAACACAAAGCGTAAGAAGAAATATAAATAGAGGAGTTGGGGGGGGGAACCACATTTCATTCACACAATAAACTCTGAAGGCTTATTAACTCAGAGTCAACATCAGGAAAAGATAATTTGATCCAAAACAAGCATCACAAGCAGGACTAGTGATTCAGACTGTAAACTGCAACGGCCCAGGTCCTCGGGATTTGCACTTTCCTGTCTTGGGGAAACAAGGGGTAGGGGAAAGGAAGGCAGTGGAGGTAGTGATGGTGGGGTTCCCTCTGTTCCAGAATGTTCCCTGAACTAAAACATTGAGCCTACAAGGAAAACATGGAAACAGAGTAAGTGGTACCACTCAGGGTTTATTACATATTTGAAAACAATTCTTAAAATCTTCCCCAAAGGGAAGTTTTGACAGTGCTCTCATAGTGACTTGTTCTTCATTCAAACACTTATTTAGCACCTAGCAAGTGGACACTGTGCTGGGTGTTAGTGCAACCGACAGGAGTAAGACTCCGCTCCCTCCCTGGAGGGCCCTGCAGTCTGGGAAGTGGAGCAGACAGATGGACACACCATTACAGCAAAATGTTATCATTTTATACAAAGAGATGTTCATCGCAAAGCAAAATGAACCATCATTTGCCAAGACAGGGAGGCAAGGGAAGTGTACCAGGAAGGAGTTAAGGCACATGGGCTCACCTCAGCAAGGCAGGAGCACACGGGCAGAAGCCCCCAAACGCAGACGTCTGTTCAGTGTTTTCTGGAGCTGACTGGGAGTCATGGAAGATTCCAAGAAGAGAGTAAGACTTCAGAAACCTTCCGAAGTGGCAAGACCAGTAAAGAGAGCACTGTCATGGAAATGGGGTTCTAAACTATGGCCCAGGCCAGTACTGACATGGACAACAGTTAGTAGACTGATGCAGCAGGCTGTGCACCAGCGGGTTCGACATCAGAGAGGAGGCGACTTCCAAGCCAAGTGGAAAGACAGCCGTTCCACCATGAAGACAGGGGACAGACGTGTCGAAGAAGGGAGCTACTAAAATCAATTCCAGCCAAGCATTGCTGACCTGAGGAGCACACACAGTATCCAGGAGGCAGGTGGCTCTGGTGAGGGTGAAGGGTAGGACTCAGCGAGACATAAAGATTTGGGAAGCCTCTACCTGGAGAGGTAGGTAATTCAAGCCCTGAGTTGTTGGCATGTGACTTCTTCAGAAGGATCTGCACAGTAAGAAGGATGCAGCCCTGCAGAATGGCAATAATGCCTTAGTCTTTGAAAGATCCTGAGTGGAGTGGGCACAGAAGTAGGAGGGGAACCAAAGAAAGCAAGAAAGGGCCATGGGAACCAAGGGAAAAGAGACTTACAAGGAAGAGGAAGTCCAATAAGATAAGGAATTGCAGGTTTCCTTCTAGATCTGGCAATGAGTGGGTCCCCAGTGAATGAGGGAGAGAAGTTTCATTAAAACTGCTAGCAGAGATCAAGGCACTGGACTGGGAAGTGGATATGGAAGTAGAGATGATCTGCTCCCTAGAAACAGCCCCGAGGGGAGGAGAGAACTAGGGATGGAAGATGAGGGACATAAGTTCAAGGAAGGGAGGACCTCGGGCTTTGCTCAACTTCTCTGGACTCACGGAACGTCCCGGAGAGCCCCAGGCAGGAAAGATGGCAGCCAACAGTCCCAAATCCAGGAATTACATAGTCATTTCATTGCAACAGTTGGTACAACAGTACAGCACCAGACCTTTGAGAGTCTGAAAGTTCATAATGGAATTTTGAAACCAAATAAAATGTTCTTTTTGTTAGGCAAGTAGGTTCCCTGGAATATTCCTAACAGGTCTCATTAGAAAGGGATAAAGAATCCATGGCCAGTCATACGTGATTAACCCTGGGCTAAATGATGTTTCTGTACATCGGACTTCTCAAAGCCTGAAATGTGCTACCATGCATGACCAGACCCAGAAGACTGGGTTAAGTACTTCCCAAACTTATGCCAGGGAACACCTTTTTCCTTAGAGCATCTGGAGGCAAGAGCATTCTGAGACCATCTATGGGCAATGGTGCCTTGATTCCCTAAGGAGTGTTACTTAAGCAGTCACACGCAGGAAATCACTCCTGATATGTTAGAAAACCCCACAACCACTCTTTGATGGGCTCAATGACAGAGACAAATTTAGGGAGGCAAAGAGGTTTCAGTTCTCAGACTTGCTTCTCAAGTGACCCAACCTAGTTAAGAGTTGGTTTGTTTCTTCCACCCGACCTTCAGCCAGTTTCTGGAGCTGGTTTCTATGTGGACGCATTAGCTGCATTTCTTAGATCTCTTCAAGGAAGGGAAGGCAAGAGATAGGATAATTTTGAGGAGAGTATGCTGGTGAAATTGGTTTCCTTCTTTTCTGCAGTACATGTTGCCTCTCTTGGGGCCATGAAGGCTTGGATCCAGACGTCAGATCCCTTGTTTGGCAAGGTTTCCAGCTACTGCCAGATTCAGAACACTACTGCAACATTAAGTTCTCTAATTATGCTTTGGAGACAATTTGTGAAGAATTTTCAAAATGGAGAGGGAAGGAGGAGGAGGGCTGCTTTATGCAGAGATTTAGCAAAGAAGATAGAGACCAAGTGGTGGCACTTATCAAATAAAAACACCAGACACAGAATGCTGGGCTTGTAAATGACCTCACTATGTGTGAGCTACATATAGCACAGGCAAATGGTGGGGTTATAAGCAAGATCCTAGAGGAAAATAAAAGAACCATCAGCACTCACACACAGACCGTGTTTCTTAGCTTTCTTCTTTCTGGTCCTTGGTCAAATCTACTCAAATGACAGCACTTCATATACTTGGACAAACTGGCTTTGTATGGCAATAAGAGGTTTGTGTGGTCATAAAGCAACATCAAGATTAATCCTCTATGTATAAAAATAGCTGCCATTGTGTTCCCAGGGCAGAAGCATCTTCTAGACAACGGCACTCCAAAAAGAGCTTTGGAGCACAGATAATCAGAGTGGGAGGGAGAAACAGCCAAATCCTGTGTTGTTTTCTTTCCTCAACTTCTGAACAAATGCCTCTGACTTCCTCTGTAAATAAAAAGTCCTTTTTTCTATTTTAATGTGCCACTTTAAAAAGTGACTTTACTCATCCTAATGGAAGTTTTCTGATATATCCCTAATGTTCTTTAATTCCTCTCTAGGAAAAAAGTCCTTCTTTCTCAAGGTTCTCTTCCCACTTTTACATTCTTTGTGACAAAGATAAGCAAGCACCACAGAGGTCCCCAGAGCAGACCAGAAGGCAAACGATGATAGCCCTATTTTCTCTACTTCTTTGCTTCTTGGCACTCCTGGCATTTCTTTACTCTGTGTGTTATTTGGCAGAAGAACACCAGTAGCAGGATGGGTATCTCCCTTTCCAGCTCTCTGCAAAGACTCTTAAGGCAGAAGTGATGCCTGCTGGGAAAAGGCTGATGTCAGCTCTTAAAAGCACAGCTCCCTGCTCGGATAAGGAGGTCTTTGTTTTCAGCTGAACTGTGAAAATGAGAAAATGCCTCTAGCCTGACAAACAAGCAACCCACACAACACAGGTCAGGCCTGTGACCTTTATTTAAAGGTACCACACTTCATTAGCAAAACACTTGCATGGAACTCACAGATGCGCCTTTAACGCCACACGGGAGCAGGAGCAGCCATAAAAAAAACCCAGCTTCGTTTCCATCCCTGTTAAGGCTGACCCAAAGCTCTGGCTATGGTGTTAGGGGCACAGTCTCACACTAAACAGTTCTCAGATTATACTTCCCTAATGTGAAACATTTATTAGACCCAGGCTCCCTCATTTATTTTTTTTAAAGTAAATGCACATATTTGCTACACGTGAGAGGAGAGATTTTTTTTAAAAAATCTTGTTTCACATTATCTCAGTTTCTAAGTTAGTTATTTAGGATAACTAAAATAAGGCTATAAAACAGCCTCCTGAATCCCTCAGAACACTTTTGGGAGTACCAAAATACTGTGTGTAGATGTACAGAAAAATACAGAATTTCAAAGCTAAAATGTCCCAAGTTTGAATGACGCCAAGAAGGATGTGGGAGAAAAGAGGGTACGTAGTTTGAGGGATTCTATTTCAAGAGCCTCTGATTTATGAAATCTGGAGCAGGGGTGGGGGGGTGGGGGGAGGATGTGTCTCTGTAGACTTAAAGCCAATTTTAAACTGCTCCAGTGTGAATCTGTTAGACTAAGGTTACTATTGGCCTGTGCGCCACTAACTTAAAATTGGGTTAGAAATTTTAAATAAGAATTAAAACAATTTAAAAAGCACTTTCCTGGGCATAAACCAACCAACCCGCTTGTTTCTTCTTGCATGGGTCCTCACCTGCACAGACACACCGTTTCCAGCCTCTTCAACAGAAGCTACGTGGCAGCTCAGCATCTCTGACGGGGCAAGCACTGCTTGGGAGGCTTTGCCTCGTGGAAGTTCTAAGGGCTGACAGCCCTTCATCACCTTAGGTCCCTGGTTCCTGCTGAAGCAATGTCTCCACCTCTCATCCCCAAAGCATTATCAGTTATGTTTTGAGAGTGCTTAAATAGAAGATCGTTCAAAACTATAAGGCTTTAGGGTCCTTTGACAAATGATTCATAGAGACTGGATAACCAAGCTATTAATATAAATGTAACCTGCTCACTTAGAGCACTGGCTTTAGAATCAGACAGCCTGGGTTTTGATTCCTGTCCCTGTGACCTACTAGCTAGCCGTGCAACCTTGACCAAGTTACAGAACCTCTCTGGGCCTCATTTTTACCATCTGTAAGTGGTGATAATCATAGTATCCACATCACAGGGCTGTGAGGATGGGATGAGATTATGCCCATGAAGCACTCAGCATAGTGCTCTCGATACACAATAAAGAGTCAACAGTCACTGTTATTAATAAGCCCTGATGCAAAGGCTCTCCTGATTCTCTGGACGCTGGCGATGCTGACCTCTCTCCATGCTCAGTGATAAAGTTTGCCTCTCTGGAAGGCTTATGAAGACTCACACACATCTGTAACATGCTGTCTATAAATATGTATTATTTTACCTTACAAAGTCCCAGTTGTCAGTAGGGTCAAGGTACTAAAATAGCCCTAACTCTCCCATTTCCTCTGGGTCTAGAGTTAATATGAAATGAGGAATTGCTTCCTTTACTTTCATGAAGTTTGGGGAATAGTCTCTTGGTAGAGTGTGTCCATATGTATCCTAAAGGTACTACAGGAACTAAAGGCACTAAACATACTCAGGAGATACAAGCAACACAGTGTGATCACGTTGCCAAGCATTTTATGCACAGACATCACAAACTATAAATACTCCAGAACATTTGAGGTACCATTTACACAATCAACTCCATTGCACAAAAGTAAAGTCCACAGGAAAACCCCAAAACCCATTTGAGCTAGTAATCAATAAGGTGTTTTGTTTTTTGTTGTTGTTTTTTTTTTTACTGAGTTTCTATTCTATGACCAGCACTTGATATCAAACGCTGCCTCCAACTTTTTCTCAAGCTGACAGAAGTACTAGTTTTGAGTTTGTCAGTTTTTCCCTCTTTTCTATTCATGCTTATGGAGGGAAGAGTGAACTAACTTGGGCCATGGGGTGGGGGGGAAGGGGGTAAGAATATGGAGTGGAGGGGAGGAGAAAGCTAGGCACGAGGAGAAAAGAGAGAAAAAGGAGAAGCAGAGGAAAACAGAGGAGCCCAGAGACTGGATCCGCAATCAAGGATAAAGCAGAATTGGCTACATTAGGCTTGAGAAAAAACTTCAAAAGAGTGGTCACAGAAGCAAAGACAACAACAATGGACACATTTCACACCAGGACAGTATTTCAAAGGAGCGCCACCCCTGAGGAGAGGCACTGTTTTCTTTCACTAGCCCTTCCTCAGTGTGGATTGCTAAGTTGGTCTGTGGCAAACTCAGCTGGTTAGAGCACAGGGCTAGTGACCATGGCTTTGATCCCAGCATGAGCTTATGGGTTTTGGCCCATCTGAGGCCAGGGGCAACTACTTTGCAACTGTAGAGCATTGATCAAAAGAGGATGCCTGCCCCAGTTGGAACATGAGCTCAGAGAGCAGTCTCTTGAAAGTGGGTCTAATTCAATTCAACACAGAAATTATTTAGTACCTACCATATACTGGACATTGGACTGGTGAAGTGTCATAAATGTACGATGTCCATCTTTTAAGATGCATGTAATCCTGTCTCAGGTAAGAAACAGCTATGGCATAATCAAAGGATCTTTGGTTTTGTGTCACACACAACAGGGTTAATCCCACCTCCACTACTTTGAACACACGGTCTTCTCAGAGCCTCAGTTTCTGCTTCTGTAAGTAACAGAGCCCTTATACACATGCACACACCTTAAAGAGTCACATTTATTACGAGAGTTAAGTGAGATAATATAGTTAAAGTGTCTAGCATAGGATAAGTATACAGTAAGCACTCAATAAATGTTCCCTTCCTCTCACAGGTGACTGATTGAACAGTTCAATAGCAAACCTTCAACATACACAAACCCTACCACATACTTTCATACACAGAGAGATGAAAACTGCTTCATATCCAAAAATCATCTTAGACTGTACTCTTCAGCACAGAAGTTATCGGTCAAGCAGCCCAAAACAAGTCTCAAAACCAATATGAGTTTAGCCTGCTGTTATAATGCATCAATTGTGTGCCTTCAAGAATTTTTACTATACTGATACACAAGCTATTAGAAATGCACAAGATTATCATGGGGTGCCTGGGTGGCTCAGTGGGTTAAGCATCCGACTTTAGCTCAGGTCATGATCTCAGGGCTCGTTAGTTCAAGCCCTGCATCCACTTCTGTGCTGACAGCTCAGAGCCCGGAGCCTGCTTTGGATTCTGTGTCCCCCTCTCTCTCTCTCTGCCCCTCCCCCACTCACACTCTGCCTCTCTCTCAAAAATAAATCAACATTAAAAAATTTTTTTTTAAAAAATGCACAAGATTATCTACTGAAGCATTATCAGTATTGTAAAACGTTGGAAATTACCTAAATACCCAAAAGAGAGGGGACTGGTTACATGAATTCTGGCACATGCAGGCAGTGGAATGCTATGCGGCTGGAAATAAGGATGCAGAAGTGGCAAGAAAACACCTCCGCGGGATATGGTTGAATGAAAATACCAGAGTTCAAACGAGCATAAAGTGTTTCCTTATGTGTAAGAGAAGGAAGGGAAATTGAGAAACCATTCACCTATCTGCTTACTTTACCAAAGAAACACAAAAAGGTTAACACCCTACAGAAGGAGCAAAAGGAAGGAAGGAGACGGCACAGAGTGACGCTCCTCACACTTTCAAATACTTTTTTTTTTAATTTTTTTTTTTAATGTTTATTTATTTTTGAGACAGAGAGAGACAGAGCATGAATGGGGGAGGGGCAGAGAGAGAGGGAGACACAGAATCGGAAACAGGCTCCAGGCTCTGAGCCATCAGCCCAGAGCCTGACGCGGGGCTCGAACTCACGGACTGTGAGATCGTGACCTGAGCCGAAGTCGGACGCTTAACCGACTGAGCCACCCAGGCGCCCCCAAATACTTTTTAATATAGCTTTGACTTTTAGAAGTGTGTTAATGGTATACATGTTGAAAAAGTAAAATGAAATCAACAAGGGTGGAAAAAAATCTACAGCTGAATGCAAACAGAAATGAGTGAGTCCAACTATATATTTTAGTTAACTCAATACTGGGGGGCGTGGGAGGGTATGTAATGGACTACAAAGTTGTAAGTATTTTGGTTTACCCTCAGCACAGAACAAAAAAAAGAACTGCCAACAAGTCTTTAACTCTTATTAGGTTTCTTTTGCTAATTGGTATGGGCACAGCAATTCTGAAACTATTTTATGTGAACTATAGGAATGAACAATAAATAAATGTGTTGCTGGGAAGAAGGGAGATGCAAATATGGAATGGGGGAGGGTGAGGAAGAACTCTGTGGAATTGGATTAGAATTGGGAGTATTAATAATAACTGATGATTTCCTAGCTGTTTCCCCTGAAAGGGTCTAGAAAGAGTGCTGTTCAAAAGAACTTTCTGAAAAAAAAAAAAAAGAGGTTAGAGTGGGAGAGAGCCAAAGCATAAGAGACTGTTAAAAACTGAGAACAAACTGAGGGT
>NC_064816.1:50939674-50981226 GCF_023721935.1 Panthera uncia
AGCTAGTGTCTATGATATTAGACAACTCAAATCTAAAGGCAATGACACCATACTAATACCTAGCACCCAGACTGTGGCTTCTAAATCCTATTCTCCACTAAAAGGAACCAGGGTCCCCTGGAGAAATGGTTGATTGATTCCACAGCTGGCACAGGTAGGTTACAAGAGGATCATGTTTGCTAGAAAATAACAAAGTGCTTTATTCACCACATTCACAGCTATAAAACAGGAATCCAAGAGTCCATATGGGTAAGAGAGAAGGGAAAAGGGAGCTCTTCCTTAGCAGATCACACTTGAATATCAGGATCCTGGAAAAGAATTACTTCTTGGCATTTCCATGAAAGGAATCCCAATAGCCATGCCCCTATACCTTACTTAATCCACTTCCTTTCTAAGAGATGCGGTATCTTTCATATTCTTAACACTTAAGAGACTATTTATTTATTTATTTCTCTGAGTCACCATATCAACAAGAAAATTAATGAGGAGTTCAAATGAGTATCAAGGGTTAGAATAGGAGCCCAGGAATTCTCAATTTCCAAGTTCCAGAGACTAAGGAAACTCTCTTCTCTCTCCTCCTCTTCCCTGAATCAAATCAGATGAAATTTAGTCATTCTCTGTAGCTTTCTACTCTGGCTCAGAGACACTTAATCTCCTCCTTTCTACTGGAGAATATCTCAGTATGATGGTTGTAATGAAATGTAGCCAAGCTTGCATCTTTGAAACGCTCTTACTAGCTGTCAAAACTGTTTTTCAACAACACTACACTCCATGCCCAGAATTACTGTGATTTCTTTAGTGATAAAGTAAACAAAACACATTTTCACTACACAACATTAACACGTACTGAGAAGACAGAAAGCAAAAATCATTTTGTAATCTCCTTAAAGAGACAAATATACTAGACCATTCTTCTCCAAACAGGTATCAGTTTGTAATTTATTATAAAAAAAATTCCTTAGGTATATTAAATAAAAATGAGGGAACAGGCCATAGCTCCAAGAGAAAATGTTTCACCAAATCAAACAATAATAGTAAATATCCTACAACATGAAGAAGTAATAGATACAGCATCTTTCCAATCTGTGTACAAAATCTGTCATTCGGCTCTTGGAGGATACAAACAGAAACATTGTTACTATTGCTGAAACGAACAATTATCACAGGTGAACAGAGAGGCCAGAATTAACTGATCGTACACTGACCACCTTTCTTCCATAAGTCTAGGGAGGATGGCCCATGGAGCTGCTGCTATTTCTATATTCCTGGAACTCTGCATGATGACATCAACTGTTGAGTTGCACATGAAATCTAGCAATTCTATTCACACTTTAAATTATTTGTAGTGTCCTCAATGTAATTATAACATAGTATGAATTATTTATAGTCACCTATACTTCAAGCTCATATGTGCAACGACCCAAGGAATCACGAAGTCATTTTCTAACTGCCTTAACACTGTAATAATAATATTACTGATGACTCAGGCAGGGGGTGCTCCCCACTGGCCCCGCGCTGCATTTACAACCATCCGGTGAGGGAACAACTACCATTACTTCCACTGAAAGATAAAGAAGCTGAAATTTAAGCCCAAGACATTCTGACTGAAAGTTACACACACTCAGACATTAAATTCACCACAATAGTATTTTTATTCTCTATTGCTGTTACCAATATCAGAATAAGTGACTTATTAATAGTAAAAGTAATAGCTACTATCAACTGAGTGTCGCACTGCACCAGACTCCTTGCACATGGTGGTTCCCGAGCTCACAGCAGCCCTCACATGAACTGATATCATTGCCATTTTACAAAGAAGGATATTGGGCCCAGGTAAATTAAGTGACGGTCCAAGGAAGTGGCAGAAATTGAAATTTAAACCAAGGCATGTTTGCTCACAGTATATACCGTTTCAGGGCCACCTCCCCTTTCCGTCCAAAAACAAAAACAAAAACAAACAAACAAAAAAAACCCCAAATGTCTATTTGGGTTTCAGGAAAGAGGACAAGGAGAAGAAGAAATTCCTCATAACAAAAGAAGGAACAAACAGTTGAGCACCCAGGATCTAAATGACCAGCCTCTCCCTATCTGGGAGAGCTCATTGTTTTGCAGTGAGTGCCTTGTCTCTGGATTCCTGATTGTAGCAAATTCCAGGGCTCCAGACTGCAGCTCAGCCTCTGACTAACACTACAGTGATTTATTTGAGGATAAATACCTCTGTCAGTGTGTCTTATGACTGAACACAACAGTCCAAGCGGGATGGAATGCATGGAATGCCCAGGGCTGCTGGCGCTGAGGCAGCAGAGGGCTGCTGGCCTTATCGGCTACCTCTCACTGCGCAAGGTCTCCTCCAATGAGAAAACAGGAACTCTCTGAGCACTCATGTTCCTGCCAGAAACAGCAGCATCCTCAGAAATCAGAACTGGGGAAGCCAAGCATTTTGAATAATTATGTAACATTAATTCATGCCCAGGGAAGGCGGGGGACGAGGAGGATCTTTTTACCTGGATATACAAAGCTACGCCTTCTAATAATCAGGCCTACCTCCCCCTCTGACAAGCTCCCACACTCTGATAACGCCTAACGGCTACACAGTTGCCAGAGCAGACTCTCCGGGCAGCTGGCTGGTGTCTCCAAGTCCTGAAAACATGTGAAAAAGCATTCGACCCCCTTTGTGGGGCATGCGTAGTAAGAAGAAAGGGCAAAGAGGAACCCACAACAAGGCGCACAGAAGCATAGCTGTTTTCCTAATGTGAATGTGGTCACGCTGCACACATTCAGAGAACTTTCATTTCAACCCCTCTGTGTTACAAGTCAGGAAACTGAGGCCCAGAGAGTTGAAGCAGCTCATGTGATGATCATAAACAGTGATGGTGGCTGACGGAGGACTGGTGCTCAAACAGCTACAACAGGCTCACATGCCAGAAGTGATGAGCAGCACGTTATCACAAACACAAAAAACCATCTTTCCCACCTTAGGAAAGTCTTACGTTACCCTGAGCACACAAGGTGAGAATTAATACATATACTGTCAAGAAGTCAACAGCAGCTTAACACGGCCTCCCAATGCCTACATCATTCACCTTACCGCGTCTCATTCATTTAGCATCTCACATCATCACAAGAAGAAGGGTGAGTACTGTGCAATAGATATTCTGAGAGAGAGAGAGAGCACACTCACACAACTTTTATTACAGCTTACAGTTATAACTGTTCCATTATTAGTGACTGTCACCAATCTCTTACTGTGCCTAATTTATCAATTAAACTTGCTCATAGATATGTATGTCTAGGAAAAAACAGAGCATATGCAGGGTCTGGTACTGTCTGCATATCAGGCATCCACGGGGAGTCTTGGAACATATACCCCGCAGATGAGGGGGGACTACCGTACTTTTTCACGTACAATTCTAGACTCCCAAGCAAAACATGTTACATAAGCCTGTCTAGTCGCTAACCTTTCCTTCCATTTCCCGGCCCATAAGACATTCACCAAAGATTGATTCTCCTAACAACCATCATCAGTACAGGCCAGACAAGGCAGTCTTCAGTCAACCACCCCACCCCCAAGATGCTGGAGGAGAAAGCTAACATCCACGGGAGCACACACACAGGGTCAGGAGGAAGGAAAGAAGAGGTCACCTCTCCACAAGTGGTTACAATCGGTTCATCTCCTGCCTGGCAGGTAAGCATCGCTCATCCGTCACTTCGCAGCTGGCACAAAGTTGCCAGAGAAACATGGCCCCAGCACAGAACGCACGGAAGCCAACCCCAGAAGACCCTCGCTTCAAAAAGAGGGAACTTACAGATGGGGGTTGAAGATGCGACTCATCTTGGAAGCATGGTCGTTTTCACAGTCCAGGCCATCGTCCCCTTGCTCCAGGCTGAACTTTCTCTTGCTGGGACTGATGGGCGGGGGGCCTGTGCGGTGACTGGTGAGGGCAGATGCCACAGGGAGGGTCTGCATCCTGGGTTCTCCCCTGAGAGCAGCTTCACCTACGCAAAGAGAGAGGTCATCGTCATCAATGAGCAGAAAAAACACCCCACTGCAGCGCCCCGCTTCCCCACCCACCCCTTGCAAAAAGACTCCCGTGGAAAGTTCTGGCACATGACAGGCTGCCTGCCATTCTCAGAACACGGCCTGAGTGCAAGGTTAGCTGCCAAGCACAAGGCATTTTACATAAATGTGGTTTTCTACACAATAACTCATTCCCCTCTCCCAGCTTTACTGAGACGTAACTGACATACAACACTGCCAGTTTAAGGTGTACAATGTGTTGATTTGATACACTTATATATTGCTAACCCCTCCATCATGTCACATAATGACCATTTCTTCAATAACTCTTTAGGGTAGAGTTTAAAATTAAAAGTAACAAATAAAGTAACAGAACGGTAAAAGTATTGACCACAAACCATCTCAAAAGTTAATTTAAAACAATGAAGGTCTTTTCAACCCCGAACCTGTAAGAGAATGACCTAACACAGGCTTCATTAGAACCTGAGTAGAAACTCACTTTTCTTGCCTGCTACATTTTTATTACATTTTTGGTATGTTATTTTTTTTAAGAATGAGGAAAATTTATAGGTTCATAATTCACATATTTGCCCCAAAAGTTAAAAGAAATAAAAACACATTGTTTAATGAAAAATAAACATTTCGTTCTTACAGAACACTAAAAATGGCACATTAAATATGTTTTGGCTATTATCAGCACAAAGTTCCTGCATAGGATTTGACCTGCACAGGTGCAGTTCTCACACATTTTCGAGGCTGAACACTCAAATTAGAAATCACATTGTGACCTGACTCCAAATCTTGGTGTTTTTCATTCCTGTAATTACAAAGGCTTTGCAGCAGGCAGTAACTCTGTGCTTCATTATTAACTAAAATAAGCATGACCCTTTATTATAATAAAGGTTTTATATCTTCTAACGTTTATAAACAAGAGTAATAATTACTTGAAAAGAAAATTTCAAGTTTTCTAAGTCATATGGGTGAGGGGGGGTACCTAAGATTTTCACAAATAATAACCCTTTTGTTGTGCTATTCTTATTGGTCTCTAAGGCCTGACCAGTTTTGTTTCCACTCGGTCACAATTTGAGAGAAATATTAGGATAAAGTCAACTTCATCCGAAACCTTGTGGTACCTAAGACAGGAAACCTTTGTTTGCCACCACTAATTTTCATATCATCACAGATGTGTGCACAGGCTTAACAGTCGTTTGCTTCATACACATATGACAAATATGATTTTGTTAGGGAAAGGAGTGAGGGAAAAACCTCCTGAATGTTTACCAGGAAAAATAAAACTTTTGCCAATTGAGTCAGCAAGATATAAACTAGCAAATATACAGTGACCCCATAACACACCTCCAGGCAGGATTTCTTTTAGGGATTTTGGCCCCAAAGCAAACTGGAACTTTCCATTTCAAAGAAATAGCTAAAAACAGGCCATAGGCTTCCCTGCCACATTCAGACATTCAGCAGGATTTTGTTTGTCCTCTACTTCCTATTTATGAATTTTTGATTGAAAGGAGCAAGCAAACAGGGGAGCCTGGGTGGCTTGGTTGGTTGAGCATCCAACTCTGGACTTTGGCTCAGATCATGATCCCAGGGTTGTGAGACTGAGCCCCACATCAGGCTCTGCACTAAGTGTGGAGCCTGCTTAAGATTCTCTCTCTCCCTCTTCCCCTCTGCCTCTCTCCCCCACTTGTGCTCGCTCACTCTCTAAAATAAAAAAAATTTTAAAAATTTTTACAAAGCAAACAAAAAAGCCATGCTAACTAATATTTATACTGTGATAAATCAGAAAATATTCTTTCCAAATACACCCCCCTCTCTTGTACCCTCCTCCTCCACAGAAAGGAAAGGGGAATTTCCAATGTAAAACATCAGTAGCCCAGCTAACTTTCGGAGCAGCCCTGATGACAACCCCCAGGAACTCAGCAATTGCAAATCAAGTCTCCTCAACATGGCACAGAGAGCCACCATGCCCGCCACCCTATGTTTCTCCACATCCTTGGCAGGTTCTGTGGGGAGGAGTAGTCCGGCTCTGTGTGGACCCCTGGGCTTTGGGAACCATTTTATCAGATGCCAGATGTGGAACAACAGCAGTTGCCATGGAAACCTACCACCACAGCAACAAATTCAAATCCCCCCCCCCCAAAAAAAGTCACTCATCACAACACTAGAATACACTGCTAAGCAAAAAGCAAAACTCTTGCAGTAAGAACAACGTTCCCACTCTACTCCCCAATTTCCATCTTAACATAAGCTTGTTTGTGTTTGCTGGCAGTCTACATTCATCCAACGAATGCCCCGCTTATCTTTAAGACCGAAATCGCTGGTGTCTGATACAGAGAGAAGAAAGTCTACAGGAATCCCTTGAAAACTGGGATTTCTAACCTGGAGGGTAAAGGACCCACAGAGGAACCACGGGTGGTTCTTCCCCCTGAGGGGCTGTGATGAAACTATACCAACCCCCCTAGAGACAATGGGGACATGCATGCTGTTAGTGCTAGGAGGGGCCTTGTACACTTGGATTGCCTCAATGGACAGAGAAAACTGTGTGCCCAGACATGCAGGGAACTACCCAGGGTTAACAGGTTTAGTGCAAACAAGAACCCGTGCTCTCTGCCTATCAGAATGACATCTCCTTGTAAATGCTGTGCAAGGCCCACATGTGGCTTACAGCGGAGGAACTGAAGGTATAAGGGAAGGAATCCACAGTTAGAAGTGCAGAAACAGGTCTGGTCAGTTAGACACCTTCATTTTGGGGCCTCCACTCAAGGACGCTAGTCCGACTCCTTTTATTATAAAGTAGGATTTGCTACTATTATTGTATAAGTGGCAAAGGAAGGTTAAAATAATTTTAGTAAAATCGAGGAGAACACACAGTCTGAGAGTCAAGACACTGGCAGGACACTGTCACTTTATTTAGAACCAGGAGAATATGGGCACACGCTTCCCCTCGAAGTCCTGCCTCCAACAAGGGGCTGGACTAGCTAACACCTAACTCTCCTGCAGCCCTCCGAATTAGCGACCCAACTCTGATCCACGGCCCTGTAATGGATCAAGTACGAACCAGGCAACATTTACTAAGCGATTACTCCTTGTTTAACACCAAACCAAGGCAGCAAAAGGCACAGTGTGTGTCTCAGGTGCCATAGGTTTAAAAAACTAAAAAGCGAACCCATAGTCAACTCAACTTGGAAACCACAAGATTAAACAAAGTTCACACAAATTTCTTCACTACAGACCTCTGTGTCCTCTAAAGCACTTGTCTGTCTCCAAGCCAGAAACACGGCTGTGCCGATTTTACTCACCCCCACCCCCATGCTCCTACACATTTCTGTAAACTCAGTCTTCCACAGCAGCGTTCTGGCTAGGTCAACCCACTGTAACCCCAAACGGCGGGGACTTGAAGGTCACTGATGAGATACCCTGCAGGCTGCTTCTCCATTTATAACCAACAAGTGGTCCCATGACCCTCCCAGCCTTTGCTCCTAGTATCCCCCTTTGTGAACTCTGGGAATGTCAGCCCTAGAGGTTAAACTAGACTGGACACCACAGCACAAAGACCTCACTCTCTAACCCCAGGGCTTCTTCCTCCAATCTTCTTCTTACACTTAAATCCTACGTATCCGGCAAGGGCCACTTAAAATGCCTCCTCCTGCAGACTGTCTTCCTTGACTCCTCAATCTTAAAGCTATCTCTCTTGGGTTGAGCATTCAGCTCTTGATTTCAGCTCAGGTCATGATCCCAGGGTTGTGGGATCAACCCTCAAGTCGGGCTCCATGTTGAGCAAGGACCTTGCTTAAGATTCTCTCTCTCTCTCTCTCTCTCTCTCTCTCTCTCTCTCTCTGCCCCTCCCTGGCTCTCATGTGTACACGTGTGTGCATGCACGCACACACACCTCTCTCTCTAAAATAAAAATAAAGTCATCTCTTCTGAATACCCATAGAAATTTATCCCTATGATACTTCCCTTCCTACCTTGTTTTATGCTCCTTGAAGCAGGAGACATTTAATTCATTTCATATACTCAAGAATGCAGAGCACAATACCTTCCACATAGTAAATGGATGGTAAACATTGACTGAATGAATAAATGAGGCATGGCAATGTGGTGCCAAGGTGAGAGAGTTATAGGATATGTTACAGATCAAAGTTGTGAGAATAAAGAATATTAAAAGTTTTAGTTAAGAATATTATTTAAAAAAAAAAAAACTCTCAGAACTCAGCAATAAAAAGAACTCAATTTAAAAATAGGAAAAGATCTATGGGGCACCAGGGTGGCTCAGTCAGTTGAGCATTCGACTCTGGCTTGGGTCATGATCTCGCAGTTGATGAGTTCGAGCCCTGCGCCAGGCTCTGTCCTGACCAAGCTCAGAGCCTGGAGCCTGCTTGGGATTCTGTGTCTCCCTCTCTCTCTCTGCCCCTCCCCCACTTGTGCTCTATGTCTCAAAAATAAATAAACATTAAAAAAATTTAAAAATAAAAATAGGAAAAGACCTAAATAGACATTTCTCAAATATATCTATCATCTCAAAGAAAGATGGCTATCATTTGCCATCACAAATCAAACACAAATAAAAACCACAATGAGACACCACTATACACACACCAGGAGGGCTCATCAGAAGACAGAAAAGAACAAGTGTTGACAAGAACGTGCGGCGTTTGGAACCTTTGTGCACTGCTGGTATGAACATAAAATGGTGCGACTGCCATGGAAAACAATTTTGGGAAGTTCCCCAAATGGTTAAACATCGAGTTACCGCATGACCCAGCAATTTCACTCGGAGGCATACAACCAGGAGAAATTAAAACATATATTCATATAAACACTTATACATGAATGTTCACAGCATTATTCATAATAGCCAAAAACCCAAATGTCCCCCAACTGACAAGTGGGTACACAAAACATGTCTATCCAGAAGATGGAACATTATTCAGCCATAAAAAGCAATGAAGTACGGATTCATGCTGCAACATGGATGAACCTAGAAAATAGTACGTTCAGTGAAGGCAGCCAGACACAAAGGGCTGCTACTGATTCCATTTACATGAAATGTCCAGAATAGGCAAATTAAAGACACAAAAATAGATTCGTTCTGGAGGCTGCAAGGAGGAGCAATGGGAAGTGACTGCCAGGGAGTGGCGGGTTTCTTTTGGGAGTGATGAAAATGTTCTAACATGGATGGCGGGGGCAGGGGAGGCTCAGTCGGTTAAGCTCTTTTGGGAGTGATGGAAATGTTCTAACATGGATTGGGGGAGGCGGGGGCTGGGTGGCTCAGTTGGTTAAGCATCCACTTCAGCTCAGGTTATGATCTCACGATTCGTGGGTT
This sequence comes from Panthera uncia, assembly GCF_023721935.1. Classification (NCBI taxonomy): domain Eukaryota; kingdom Metazoa; phylum Chordata; class Mammalia; order Carnivora; family Felidae; genus Panthera; species Panthera uncia. The sequence goes on from NC_064816.1 coordinate 50,949,031, forward strand.
CGAGTCCCACACCCAGCTGTGCTGACAGCTCAGAGCCTGGAGCCTGCACTTCAGATTCTGTGTCTCCCTCTCGCTGCCCCCCTGCCCACTCTCTCTCAAAAATAAATAAATAGACATTTTAAAAAATGCTCTAAAATGGATTGTGGTGAAAGTTGAACAATCTGTGAATATACTCAAAACCACTGGGCTGTATATGCTACATGGGTGAATTGTATTGGTATGTGAATATCTCTACTAAAGCTGTTACCCTCACCACTAAAAAATAAAAAAAAAATATTTATAAGTAGATGACAAAAGACTCCAGTATCATTAGTTCCTTTCCTATCTCAAGTTTTTCACACTGAACTGTTCAATGAGAACAAGCATCCATTAATTTTCCCTGGAATGAAAATAAACCTTGTGTTATTATAGCTACAGCTCTCTACAATGTTAAAGTTGGGTAGTTTTTAAAAAAAAACTATTAATTTAAGCAAAAACAGGTCAGGTAGGCACTTGGACTCACCAAGGGAACCCTTCACCAAGGGTTCTATTAAGGTCCAGCTCAGCTTTTAATCAGACCTTGTGTGAGCCCCCCTTGCATGCTGAGGGCTGTGTGAAGTGCTGTGAAAAAGCAAATGACCTAACAGACTCTGACCACATGCAGGGAAGGAAAGAATACACAACAAAAGGAACTTAATCTGAGGTGTAAAAGACTTTTTGCACTTGAATTAGCGTATATTCTAAATTTCACAATGATTTGGTAACTGAAAAAGAAAAGTATCTTTTTCAGAAATAAACAGGAGAAAGGAGATCCAAGGAACTCAGTGTTTTAAGTTTCTCAAGCTGGTCTCACTAGGATTGTCAACTTTAAAAATATATATATATGATTGTAACAAAGGAAGTTTAGTTTTTAAAATGCATTTGGCCTCTTTATATAGGGATGGGTTACTAAGAAAATGCCCAACACATGCAAAGATTACATAACTGCTGTTCTCAGTCCTGGTGGCAGTTCTAACATAGGGATCAAAAATATTTCTTAAATATGTCTTCCAACTGGAGATGAGCAAAGATTTTTGGCCCAAAATTTCATAAAAATCAGCATCTATTAATTTCAATGGGGAAAAAAAAGAGTTGAACAGAAAGATAAAGAAAACCGCTTAGCTTTATGATGTGCCATATAATGATTCTGGTGAAATATCAGAAGAAAATTCTGCTTTCTAGTCAGAATACGGTGGAGGGAAAGCAAGGCATGGGGACAAGACCCAGGGACATGTGGCCTAGTTTCAGAATCCTGCACAGATTCTAAGACTCCTTACTTCCTACATTTTAATATAGCTGAGCTTAAAGTTTGTCTTACATTCAATTAGCATATTTTCAAAAGCGAGACAGTTTCTTTCTTAGTGGGACGTGAAATAATGGTTGGTCTTAGACTGGATACAATATGGAACCAAACTGGAGGGCCTTCAAAACAGCACTGGTCTCATTAGCCTGTTTCTTCATTTGTAAAATTAAGTGATTTGATTATACCACCTTAATGGCTTAACTTTTGCTCTAAATGTCTCCTCCATTTTACGTAAGGGCTATCTTCCAAAGTTAAGTCATACTTTAGCTGCCGATGAAGAAATACTCAACTTTTATAGGACACACCTTACACAATAGAAGAAAAAAGTGATTCCACTATGTATGCTTAACTAATTTACTTCATCCTTGAAGGGGATGTGATTAAAAATCAAGGAGACTTCCAATTCTCAGTGGTCAAGTTTCACTCACGTATTCAAATACCCTAAGAGCACTGTAGTTAGTACGCTGAAACTGGAAATAACTATCATCTGGTCCACAAAATGCAGATTCGACCCTCATACAACGGGATGATGAAGGCCAAGGTCTTCAACATGGAGGTGAGACAACTAATTTGTTTCAGTGACCATAAGGGATTCCAGGGAAAAGCAGAGGCAGCTTTGGAACCCGGGTCCCTCAGCTCCCGGTCACCGCATCGCTTCAGCAGCTCTGTAAGCCAATCGCCACACGAGGATTTGTGACTGCATTCAAGACTGTGGCCTGCCTCACGAGGAATTCATGAAAATCATGGTATTGACTATCATTTTATGGAGATTAGTCAAACAGCACAAGGCTGAAATGACAGTGTCTTTGTGTTTACGGAGAAGGGGAAGGTACGAGTGTACTAAAAAAAGTTATCTTGCCCTTACCCTTAACAAGGGCAGATTTTCCACAAAAATCTGTATTGCCTTCCATACTCAAAACCTTTCTTCCACAATTTAAATCGTCGCTGTGTTTAAGACTTTAGGTTCTACTCCCTTCCCCATCCCTTTTATCATGTTTGAACCTAAATCAAAAAAAAAAAAAAAAACCCCACAGCTTGGTTCCCACCCCCCACCAAAAGCCTCTCGGCTACGTGGGACCGTCTCCTGTCTGACCACAGCCCAGGGGGAGCAGACTGACATCACCCTACTGGCGAGAGGCACCCAGATAAAACAACTGCTCTCCCCTCACGCTCAGGACCGTGCAGGGCAGCGGCCGCGGCATATTCATTTTCTTTCAAATAATACTTCTTTGTCTCAGGGACCAGCAGCTGGAGAGAAGACCGTGAAGTCAACCTCTTTCACACAGTTCAACTGGTGGCTCTCCCCATTCTGGTTCCCTTTTTTCTTTTTTTAAAGGAGGGCTGTTAGGCAACATGATGAAACCCGGGCGAGCCAGAAGAGATAAAAGACGTGACGTAGCGTCTGCCAGCGGTGCAAGGATTACCAGCGATTCTACAGGGCAGTGACCACGCCCCCTCGCCCCCACCCCTTTCCCACAGCCGCTCTCAGCAGCCCAGAGCCGCAGCTGGAGACTTGCAGAGCCCCATGTCACATCTGGAGGCCAAACCTCAGCAAAAGGTTACTCGGATGCAGCCAGCCAGGCGGGGGAAGCCGTGTGAGTGCAGACCCCCAGCTGAGCATCATTTGAGCGGCTCTGGGCTTTTCTTTAGGGCAACAAGGAGATTGTTGAGGAAAAAAGAAAAAAAAAAGAAAGAAAAAACCCTTACAGCATATTACTGACTGCTAATAATATAACTAAGGATTAACAAAACATAGTAAAATGTGGCGTTGCAACATACATACGCCTTCGTAATCAGAATTTCAAATAATCCTGTAAATGTTACACTTTGTCAGAGGTTTCCTGTATCTTACGCCAAGTATATTTTATTTTTAAAGCATTTAAAAATGTGATTATTCCGGTTTTTCCTCACTACGGTCCCATAACGGAAGAAGGTTAAGAATGATTCCCTAACTGCAGCTAAGGAGATTAATGTGTCAAGAATTAAGTGAATTGCTTAGGTCATAAAGCTGATCCACAGAAGAGCTGGAAGGATAACCCAGGCATTCAGATTCCCCCATTTTCATATTCTTTTTAGATATGCAGGATTCTTTACAGGTTAAGGAAAAGAAGTGGGAAGAAGACAGGTAAAGGGGAGAGTCCCTGCAGAGCAGGTGGGGGGGTTCACCCAGATTACAATTCAGCAAGTCTGGCTGGCACCTGCTCCCAGACAATGCCAGTGTGGCTGGTATTATCAGGGTGGAGGATGTCCACAACTCTTAATAGTTTTGTTTTATTATTTTATTTTATTTCACTTTACTATTTTAATTTTTATTTTAGAGAGAGGCATGAGTAGGGGTAAGGAGGAAAGGGAGGGAGAGGGAGAGAGAAAGAGAGAGAATCTTAGGCAGACTCCATGCTCAGTGAGGAGCCCTACATAGGGCTCAATCCCTCCACCCTGGGATCATGACCTGAGCCAAAATCACGAGTGGGACACTCAACCAATTGAGCCACCCAAGCTCCCCTACAATCCTTAATGGTTTTAAACATCTGTAATTCCATAGGGATTAGAGCAGGAAGGGTTAAAAAAAGAACCGCAGGGGAATAGTAAAATGTCTGGAATTCTCAATCTCCATTCTGAACAGACAATAAAATGTTTAGGAAAGGTTAATCTAAATATCAAAAAGTACTAACTAGCTGAAGATATATTAAAGTCAATTAAAAATTATTATATTCACACCCATATGTTGCTATTCATTTAACAAGTTTTATACCACTTAAAATAATTTTGTTGTGTTTGTTGTTAAAAAAAAGAAAAGAAAGAAAACCCATGCACTATCATTTGCTCTACTGAATTCAATTTACAAGTTAACTGTACCTTCTTCATGGATTACGCAATACTGGAATCTGGGGGAAATTATCACAAAGTAAGAAAAGTGAAATTAATGTCTTATTATAAATGTCACTTCAGCTCAAAGAAAAACTCAGTTATCTAACAATGACATAATTAGGGAAGATCAGCAGATCTCAGTTCCAAGTCGGGTTTTGGCTTTCTAAATCATAATTGGGACTCAAAAAGATCAAACAATTGACCACGTCCTCCGTTTCCTGAGCCAGACCAACGACCACACCAGCTTCTACTCTTGGTCCTCCAATCCTAGGCTACGGCTCTGCAGGGAGTCCAGAGTCAATCAGGAAGCTGAGTTTCAGAGTGTGAGCCCTGCTTTCCTGTACCGGTGAGGCCGGAAGGGCTGTGTCTGCCCGGATATTAGAACATGGATACAATGTGTCACGTGTCCTCACAAATCCCTATCTGAGGTCCTGGCACCAACGCATGACCCCAGAGGCAGCTCAAGAAACTTTTAGTGCCAGGCATACAGAACCCTCCTAATGGAAAAGGCCCTGTTTTTAACAGCAGAAATTCTTCACTGTATTTACCAGAAAATCCACTTTGGTGACATGTTACTGTTAATGAGGAGAATTATGGAAGTAAAGTTTTTACAGATGGTATTAGAATCAGGCTCAATTTCCTCCATGGTAGAGCTCATACATGCTTAGAAGGAATCGCTGAACAAAGTAAAGCAAAAAAAGGCTTGCTCTGCGGCACCTGGGTGGCTCAGTTGGTTGGGCAGGCGGCCGACTTTGCCTCAGGTCATGATCTCACAGCCCATGAGTCTGTGGGTTCAAGCCCTGTGTCGGGCTCTGTGCTGACAGCTTGGAGTATGCAGCCTGCTTCGGATTGTGTCTCCCGCTCTCTCTGCCCCTCTCCCTCCCTCCCTCTCTCTCTCAAAAATAAACAAACATTAAAAAAAATTTTTTTAAAGGCTTGTTCTAACCTCTTCAACAGTTGAACTGCCTCATGAGGGACGTGCATTAAAATAGAGAAATTAAGCTGTGGGAAAATAGTAAACATAAGCGGTTAATGTAAGCGGGTAAAAATTCCCAAAGAAACTCTCTCTTTAAGCCCTTTAAAATGCAACAGGTTAAACATCAAAGATAGTATGTTAATATCTGCATTTTCAAAACATTCTTTACTTGAAGGGAATTCTGGAGGGTTTGACTGGGGCAGGGGCTCTGGGAGAGTTAAGTCTTAGAATCAGTCACTGACCACTAAGGAAGGAAAAAAAAAAAAAAAAGACAGTTCTGGGAGGGAAAGGTGGGACTGGAAAATTAAACTTGTGCTTCCTCTGATTTCCCATAATCTTTGGAATGGACTCATCACAGTATGCCTATAGAAGAGTTTACTCATGCCCAGCTCTCTTTGCAACACCAAGCACAGGGCCACGAGTGTCTCGCTTCTTCCTGTACCCCTGACCACACTAGCCATGTGCAGAGAAACTCAGTATAAGTGGGCTTTGGAATCAGAAAAAGGTATGATCTTAGCAATGTCTCTTCACTTCTCTTGAACCCCCATTTCTTTTTTTTTTCAATATATGAAATTTATTGTCAAATTGGTTTCCATACAACACCCAGTGCTCATCCCAAAAGGTGCCCTCCTCTATACCCATCACCCACCCTCCCCTCCCTCCCACCCACCATCAACCCTCAGTTTGTTCTCAGTTTTTAAGAGTCTCTTATGCTTTGGCTCTCTCCCACTCTAACCTCTTTTTTTTTTTTCCTTCCCCTCCCCCATGGGTTTCTGTTAAGTTTCTCAGGATCTACATAAGAGTGAACACATATGGTTATCTTTCTCTGTATGACTTATTTCACTCAGCATCACACTCTCCAGTTCCATCCACGTTGCTACAAAGGGCCATATTTCATTCTTTCTCCTTGCCACGTAGTACTCCATTGTGTATATAAACCACAATTTCTTTATCCATTCATCAGTTGATGGACATTTAGGCTCTTTCCATAATTTGGCTATTGTTGAGAGTGCTGCTATAAACACTGGGGTACAAGTGCCCCTATGCATCAGTACTCCTGTATCCCCTGGGTAAATTCCTAGCAGTGCTATTGCTGGGTCATAGGGTAGGTCTATTTTTAATTTTCTGAGGAACCTCCACACTGTTTTCCAGAGTGGCTGCACCAGTTTGCATTCCCACCAACAGTGCAAGAGGTGAACCCCCATTTCTTCATCTACCTTGAGAGATTGTTGTCAGAAGCACTGAAAACTTATAGAAAGTTTCCAGTCCAGAAGAGGCCGTGTATTATACTATGTGTCTAATTCCATCAGTTGACAGTCCCATTTAAAGGATGGGATGGTGGGGGAAAAGGAGACTTCTCCAAACGTCACTCTCACTATTCGTGAGAACTCCTCTCTTCTCATCAAGTTAGCACATATAGTTTCCACTAACTAACTGAGAAGGTCAGGAGACACCGTGTCAAGGAGCATGGGTGTGTGAGCGTTCCCAATCTGCCCCACCAGGAGCCAGCAGATGATCCTGGGGCAGCTACCTGACTTCCTACAACTGTTTCCATATGTGTGAAAATGCCCGTATGAACCTACACATGGACCCTGAGCTATTTCAAAGATTAAACAAGAAACCTGGCACAGTGCCTAACACATAGTTGGTGCTCAGTAAAATAGCACCTCTTCCTTCCCAGGCACACTCTCAACTCAGTATGCTTGCTTCCATGCACATTTCTCCCCACTAAGATGCATTCAGAATTCCTCTGGACCAATTCATATTCATCTCCACTTTCAAAACCCAACCCACAGGCACCCTGCCACCCCCAGCCCCAAGAATATCTGTTCTGACACCATCTGGTAGAGCTGACATGGCTGTCCTGAGTGACATTCTAGTACTGTCTGCCTCCAACTCAAAAGCTACAGATTTTTTTTTTAACTTTCTTTATTTATTTTGGAGAGAGAGGGAGCGCAAGGAGGGGAGGGGCAGAGAGAGAGAGAGAGAGAGAGAGAGAGAGAGAGAGAGAATCCCAAGCAGGTTCCGTGCTGTCAACGCAGAGCCCAACACGGCCTCAATCCCCAAAACCGTGAGATTACAACCCGAGATGAAATCAAGAGTTGGACGCTTAACTGACTAAGCCACCCAGGTGCCCCCAAAAGGTACAGATTTTTGACCAATACCACCATGTTTGCTACGGTCTCCAAAGATAAATAGGCAATCTTGTTCTCTGCAATATATTCTAGTCCAGACCCTGAGGAGTAAGAGCAGGCTCCCAGGAACCGATACAAAATTCTTACACAAACTGGCATACGGACTGTTGATGGTCACATACAGGCCTACCTATTCCAAACATGAAATCTCATTATCAGCTCCAAACTCCCTCAACAGAGCTAAAGCAGGCAGGTAGCTAGGATGTAACAAATACCCTAAGTCAAATATTCTGCTATCCCACAGAGATGCATTAACTCACTGTATTACTTATCATGAAACATGCTGGTTTCAGAAGTCACTGAGTGAATTTTCCAAGGATTAAAACAGGACACAAAGTTCAAATACTGAGAGAGTGGCACACGATACTGAGAGAGTGACAGCAACATTAAGAACTCAGGCATGGACATAATTCAAGTGCCTAACAACCATGAAGACTGTAATAAAATGAGCCACTCAAAGTAACATTCTGTAAACTTTATTAGTGAAAGAGTTAAATACAGGAGTAATTTTTTCCCAACTTTTTATTTCAAAAAAAAAAAAAATGTTAAGCTACTGAAAGTTGAATGGACAATGAATATCCCACTTCCTATACCTAGATTCACCTAGCATAAGCATCCTGTCAGTGTTTTATCTATACTCACTTTTTTTTGCTATAACTGCTATAGTCTTTTATAAAGTAACTTGTAGGAGGCACTTGGGTGGCTCGGTCAGTTAAGCATCTGACTCTTGATTTCAGCTGAGGTCACAATCTCACCGTTTTTGAGTTCGAGCCCCACATCTGGCTCTGCACTGACAGTGTGGAGCCTGCTTGGGATTCTCTCTCTCCCCCTCTACTATCTCTGCCCCTCCCATGCTCTCTCTTTCTCACTCTCTCAAGATAATAAACTTAAAAATTAATAATAATAATAATAATAATAATAATAGAGGATCACAAAGCGCTTTTGATTATGTAGGTTCTACCTATCAACAATTCCTATATTAGGAATTAAAATGAAGAAAATGTTCAAATATTAATTTGAAGATAAACTTAGCACATCAAAAAAAGCAGCAGCAGCTACGGGCATCTTGTAAAAGGAGGGCATTAATTTTAGCTGTACCAGTTAAGAATAAGGATTTGAAAAATAAGTAGGATTTGGACACTTGAAATGATGGGTATGGGCATTCCAGGAGGGGACAGCTGCATGAGTAAATGGAGAGAGCAAGGATGACGTCATATGTGTGCACGTGTGCACAAGGTCAATCTAACTGTTATGAAGGGCTCATTCCTTCTAGTGGTAAGGAGTTAAAGCTAAATAGATAGATGGGTCAGATAACACAGACAGAGTGTTTAGGTATGACAAGCAACTGATAGGGAGCCACATAAGTGTTGATGCGGCAAAGGCAAATCTTCAGGCGCTTCTGGGATGGACACACCTGAGCGCGGGGGTAGGGCAGTGACGCACGTGTAAGGTGTGGGGGTCAACAACATTCACATCTACGAGGGTAGTGAAGAGGCAAGTCCAAGAGGTGCTTTAAGGAAAGATCTTTATAAACTGAGAAACCATGCAAACTGGAAAAGCTGAAAGCTATACTCTTTTTCTACCTTATCAAGATAAAAGAGGAAAAATAAAGATTGAGTTAGCAGTGTGAGTCTATATTTTAGGTTCTCCAAAGTGATCTAACAAAGGCTAATGAGCTTTCTACATCCACATTTTTGTTATGACATTTTTAATATTCTAATGAAATTCTTTTTATTGCTGGAGAAAAATTTCAGTATGCCAAAACTCATTTTCTTTAAATAAAATAATAGAGATATCTATTGTTTTAGTTGCAGGAAGTATGCTAAGATTTTCCAACTGTCTGTGAATAATCAAAACTCATTTCACAGGGGTGCCTGGGTGGCTCAGTCGGTTAAGCGTCCAATGTAAGTAATGCTACTTACATTTCATCATGACTCAGGTCATGATCTCGTGGTTTGTGAGTTCGAGCCCTGTGTCAGACTCTGTGCTGAAGCTCAGAGCCTGGAGCCTGCTTCGGATTCTGTGTCTCCCTCTCTCTCTGTCCCTCCCCCACTTGTGCTCTGTCTCTCTCTGTCTCTCAAAAGTGAATAAATGTAAAAAAAAAGAAAAAAAATTCATTTCATAGGTGTTTCCCGGGTAACATCTGAGTTGTAAAGAACAAATATCAAGTATCTCAATAATACGTACTTATAAAATAAAAATTCTTAACAGTGATTTAAAACAGACTCAAATGAAATCCACCCTATGTTGAAATAAACCAATCCTAAACAATTATAACATCCTTCATTAAATTAGTGTCAAGCTAATATGCAGTTATGTTAGTTTTTTTTTTTTTTTTCATAGCATGCAGTATATTTTGGTCCTTTTATGGAAAAATTTTACTCAGTAATTATAGTTTACATAAGCTATGACTGAAAAATGTTTGCATTCCCCAACCAAAAACTAAAACACTATTGTACTTGAAGTCTAAAAGTACACTAACTAGCCCGAGAGAGTATTAAACCATTTATTGCAGATTTACTGGAGAGGCACACAGTTAATTTCATCTTTCGATAACAGTATTTAATACCAAAATGTATTTTTGTTTTACATTACAAACAGAGGTATGGTAATAGCATACAGCATCACCAAACACTATGTGAATCTGAGAGTAGCTTTGTGAAGGGACTATTGCAGATTTGTTTCCTAGGTTTTAACATTAATTGGAAATCTTAAGATCTTTATGCAAAAAAGTGTATTACATCAAGGAAAACTTTATTTTTTATATACATATTTTTTTACTTTAGAGAGAGTACGTGAGCAGGGGAAAGAGGCAGAGAGAGTGAGAGAGAGAAGTCTTTTTAAACAATTATGGTTTTTGTCCTCCTGCTTATATTTTTTTTAAGTTTATTTATATTTATTTTCAGAGAGCAGAGGAGTGGGGAAGGGGCAGAGAAACAGGGACAGAAAGAGAACCCCAAGTAGGCTCCTTACTGTCAGCACAGATCCCAACATGGGGCTTGAACCCACAAACCAGGAGATCATGAACTGAGCCAAAATCAAGAATTGGACACTCAACCGACTGAGCCACCCAGGTGCCCCAAGCACTTTTTGTATCCTTATCAAGTGCCAAGAAAAGATACTGTTAAATACAAACTAAAAACTTGTAACAGTTAATCTGAAAACAAATATTCCACTAGCATGCAGAATTTGATGTGTTTCTCAAACACAATGCATCCCCATGATGCAGAGTTTTATAGGCAAGTTTGAACATGAAGGGGGTTCCCCAAATTAAACAACTTCAAATATTAGGGGAGGGGATGCTACTTACATTTCATCTCTACTTCTCTCCATCCTGTCTACCCCCCTCCACCTTTCTTTTAAAGTTTACATTAGCCAGTGAGCAAATTTTATCAATGAAAGGCCAGGAAGGACTGAGTCCTCTGGTGTATTTACTTAAGATATGAAGGTCAAACAACCACTGGGCTCATAAAAGTTGTGGCCGGTTCAGGGCCTACACTTCAGGTCTCTCCTTACCTCCAAGTGACTCATTAGGAAGCAAAAGAAAGAGGAAAACTGAGCTGATCAAAGGCTGGGCTGTCATTAAGTGAAAATGAGGGAAGATGAAAGGCTTGCCCTCCACTTCAAAGGTACAGAGGAGCCTGGGTGAGCTGACAGCGGGAGCCCCTGGATCCGCGGTGCAGACATTCCTCAAGCTGCTGTGTCCCCGCTCCGTAAAACAGAAACTCCAATGGTTTCCTCCTGAATGTACAGAGGGGTGGGTTTCCCCAAAATACAAACCTCACTGCAGAAATGAAAATGAGGAAAGTTGATGGGGCTCCAGGGCAGCTGCCAAAGGTGGCTCTCTGAAACAGCATGCAGTTACACCAAAGCCAAGTTTCTCCCTGGGCTTTCATGCATGTAAGGAAACAAATCTTCATTCTGAGAGGTCTGGGACGAAGCAGCAGGTCCACTTCCCCAGCAGTTTAATGCAGGGTACTCAGTGTGTTCATGCAGAAGGCCAGACTTGCTGGAGTCTACAGGGGGGGAATAGAGCTGGTCTAGAACCAGACAGGGCTAGGGAGCAGGGGCAGGAAAGTCAGATGGATTTAGGATGTCACTACAGTTCCCTCATCCTATCCTGTCCCTTCCCCAGACCCCGACTTCCCACCCATTCACAGTATTTCCACACACAGAGGCTCCTTCAGGCAGGAAAGATTTTACATTAGAAGGGGGACCCTAAGTCATCTAGTCTAATCTCCATCCCAAGATAGACTCCCTGGAATGACTATAAAATGGGGGAAATGTGCACTCACTACCTCACCTCCTTTAACACATGAGCAACCTTATCTATGTAGTTTTGACCATCCTGGAGACTTTTCACTGAATTTGCAAGGCCCTCCCACCCTGTAATTTATGGTTAGTAACAGAAGTGCATGTACGTGCAGAGGAAGCACAGAGAGCCACCTATTCTACCCAAAGTTAATAATCAGGATGATAGGGAACCCTGAGGAGCATTTACTTGGTGTTGCAAAGCTTATATACACGAATTCATTTCATCCTTCTAATTACCTATGAAGTAGGTATTCTTATTGAGTCTCATTTTCCAGAGGAGGAAACGGAAGCAAAAAGGTGGCATATCAAGTTGCCCAAGGTCACATGCCATTCAGAGACGTTTAACGGAGCAGATGGTACTCCGGCTGGGTCTTGAAGGATGAGCAGGAGTTTGCCAGAGAAAATATCCCGCAGACCAGACAAGCACTCAGTGAAGGATGGTGGGAAAACGCATGGGCAACCCAGCCACTAGAATATACATGGCAAAGTGAAAGTGCATTAAAGAGACAGGCAGAGAAAGGCCCATTAACAGTGATGCTGGGGGACACCTTGGGCTTAGGCTATCTAAAGGCTTTAGTGGCTAGAAGCCCCCCTCAAATAAATACTCATTACAAGCAGTTAGCTTGCTATGCAGACGAGTTCAAGACAAGACCATGAGCCCTGCTTCCTTCCACTTCCAATCAGACTGCTGTCACTGGAGTTCTCCTGCATGGAAATTCTGCAGTAGCCTTTTCTACTGGGCCATGCTCAAGCAAGTTTGGACTGTATTTTGCAGGCAATGGGGAGCAGCCAATGATGACCTTCAACCTGGAAAGCGACATACCCCCATATATACGTGGCCATCTGCACATCTGCCCTTGTTGACTGGATTCACCTAGAATTCCATCCCCATATTCTGCTCATCATCACCAAACACCCCCACCCACAACTTACTTTCTAAAGATTATCTTACTTTACAACATGCATGATGCCAACTTGTTTCTTATATAATAACTAGTACTGATCAGAAAGAAAGCCTGACACTAGGCTGTCAGCTCCTTGAGAAGAGCACTGGACACAAAGCCTGGTGCTCAAATATTCACTGGATGGCCCTCTAGGTGCCATTAATAAGGCTCATCACCTAACTGGTAATACTTTGCAAAATGTTTTCATGGAAGCGAATGGTATGTGCAGAACTTCAAGAATAAATTAAAGGAGTATCAATACAAACAATAGCCTTCCCTTCAAATCTCCAAACTGTATCATAGTTTTATTAAGATATAATTCATATACTACACAATTCACCCCTTTAAAGTGTCCAATTCAATGTGTTTTAGTATATGCCTAAGGTCATGCCACAATCACCACAATCTTTTTTAAGATTTTATGTTTAAGTAATCTACTACACCCAACATGGAGGCTGAACTTACGACCCTGAGATCGAATCACATGCTCTGCCAACTGGGCCAGCCAGGCACTCCAACAATCACTACCATCTAATTTTAGAATAGTTCTTCCCCCCAAAAAAATTAGCAGTCAGTACCCACACTGTACCCCCTCTCTCCAGCCCCTGGCAATACTACCCTATTTTCTGTCTCTATATATTTATCTCTTCTAGACATTTCATATAAATAGAATCATATTGTAGTCTTTTGTGTCTGGCTTCCTCCACATAGCATAATGTTTTCAAGGTGCATCCATGTTGTAATATGCATGGGTACTGTGTTACTTTTTAATGACAAATAATACTCCATTGTATGGGCTATAACACAACATACTTATCCATTCATCAGCTGACGGATATTCACACTGATCCTACTGTTTGGCTATTATGAATAATGCTGCTATGGATGTCAGTGTGAGGTCGTGTTTTCCATTCTCTTGGGTGTATATCCAGGAATGGAATTGCTGGGTCAAATGGCAACCCCAAGTTTAACATTCTGAGGAACTACCAAACTGTTTCCCCTAAGTGGCTGTGCCTAAAATTTACAATCCCACCAGCAATGTATGAGAGTTCATCAGCCTTTGTTACAGTCTTTTTTTTTTTTTTTAATTTTAGCCATCTTAGTGGGTGTGAAGTTGTATTTCACTGTAGTTTCAATTTGCACTTTCCTAGTGACTAATGATATTGAGGCTTCTTTTCATGTGCTCATTGACTATTAGTATATCTTCTTTGGAGAAACGTCTATTCAAATCCTTTGTTCAATTAAAAAAAATTTTATGTTTACTTATTTTTGAGAGCAAGAGAGACAGAGCATGAGTGGGGGAGAGACAGAGAGAGAGACACAGAATCCAAAGCAGGCTCCAGGCTCTGAGCTGTGAACACAGAGCCCAACATGGGACCTGAACCCACGAACTTTGAGATCATGACCTGAGCCACAGTTGAACGCTCAACTGACTGAGCCACCTAGGTGTTCCTGTCCAATTTTAAATTGGGTTACTGTCCATGTATTGTTGAGGTGTAAGAGTTCTTCATATGTTCTGGATACAAACCCCTTACCAGATATATGATTTGTATAAATGTTCTTCCATTCTGTGGATTGTGCTTTCATTCAAATCTATTATTACCATTACCTATGGCCTTCAGATTTACGAACAAAAAAAAGACCCCTCACACAAAATCTGACTCTTATTCTTATCTCTTACAAGGCATGGGAATGTTATAACAAATGCTCTTCTAAGAGCCATTATCTTCCCATCCTGTTTCCTGATAGCCCAGCCTGTGTTGAACACCAAGGGCCCAGCCATGGCTAAATGCCCACCACATCCACCTAGGTGGCAAACTCCAGGAAAATAAACAACAGTGACATTCACTATAGACATTCTGCCCGTTTTAGAAATTCCATCCATCTTCCCAAAGCCGTGCTTTAATGGTTTTACAAAATAAAGAAATATAATGTCACGCTATTAATAGACTGCAGAACCTACATGTGTCTTGCCAGCCTATTTTCTTTAAAACCATGTTGACAATGATTGTTAAAACTGCTCCCATGCTAGAATGCTCCTTAACTGTTTTAGCCTTGACATGAGGTCAATGGGAATTAGACTAATGAAGAAATAAAACCAAACTGAAACATTGTAATTTGGGGCCTCCTAGACTATATTAAACTTTTGGCAAATTAGATGGATGAGTGGTTGCAACCACTGACATTCATATTTCACTCTTAGTTCTCCAGGGTCCTCATTCTCTCTGTGCCATTAACCTTTAGGGTCTAGCTCTTTGTCAATCTCACTTCAACCATGTGTTCTAAGGATTACAGAATCAGTAATTCCACAGCACATTATGGCACAGACCCGGTCAGATCAGAGAGACAGATGTGAGCTCATGTAATTGAGAGGTTTCCATCTGTCGCATTGAAAACTAAGGCCTGAAAGACTCTCACATTTTCTTTCGTTCAGGGCTGTTCAGACACCGGATGGCCCATGTACTTAAGCGCTGGGTAGTTCTGCAAACATCTTAAATGGCTAGTGTTTCTGCCTTTCTTGCCAAAGGTGGGTGGATATTCATGGAAGATGCTCACATTAGACCTAGTATGGATCCCAAGCATGGCTGAAAGTACAGAGGTGATAATTCCAGGTGGAGAAAGTGACATCACCTCCTACATATCCAAATCCTAGCTTCCACATCAGCCCACACATAATCAGGTCCCCTCACTGGGACAGCACATTATCTACTGGAATAATATCAAGGCACTGTAGACTTTCTGGAAGGGAAAAGAAGAAGGAATCCATGAAGAAAAAGCAGTAAAGGCTCTTGTATTAGCAAAGAGTTAAAAATAGGTGTCATACAAAAGAGACATTCTATTTTTATAGCAGGATTTTCTGTAAGTGGCTAATGAATATTTCTATGGCTACTCAAATGAAACTGACTCCATGTAACAAATGCATTACTGGAAATTTGGGAATAAATTAACTTTTGGTTAAGTATGATCTTGATCTACTGAGCTCCTAGTTAGAGCAAAAGTAGGTCCCATTCATTTTTATCAATCTATGGAAATTTTCTTTATTGTTTCTCATTCAGCTACTCCTATTCTCCGCTTGGTACAATGCTTTTCAAAGTGTGGTCTCTGGAGCACCTGCATCAGAACCACCTGAGACACTTATTTAAGAAGCATTTTCCTAAGCCCGACCCCAGTCCTCATGAAAAAGTTGTCCAGGGACCCTAAAAATCTATAATTTTAGCATGTTCCCCAGGAGGTTCCCTGCATTTTGCTTGTATCTTCTCTTGGGCCCCATCCAGTCTCCAAACTGATCAATAGTGCAATCAATCAATACTATGATCAATCAAACATTTCCAACTGCCTAAGGGGTATTGGAGCAGTGATTGGTGGAAGGGAAAACTGATGGCTGTGAGTATCTTAATGCTCAAGCATTCAATCAAGAAATGACTGAAGAGCTGGGGTTCAGAAATAGAGTTTAGGCTCTCCCCATTACCACCAGCCAACAATAGCAGGTGAAATCGCTAAAGATAGCCTTTAGAAGAGCTCACCTCTGTTTTCAAACAAAGATGTATTTCTCTATTTTTTTTTTTATGTTCACTTCTTTAGAGGCTAGAATCTGCACTTAAGTGACCCTCACTGGTGCCTCAGTTTCTTTACACAGAAAATGGATATGCCATCTGCTGCCTTATATTCTCTTTAATGTGTATACTGCCATATATTTCCTATATGTCTTTTGCATAACAAAAGAACTCAGGCCCCCAAAAGCTTTCAATTGTGCAATAAAAGCCTTGAGATATTCAATAAAAGCCTAATAGATTCTAGGTCCAATTCATCAATTTCTCAAAGCCCAGAAAAACAAAAGGAACAGGGAAGGGAGCAAAGAGAAATTTCTACTTTAACTCCAGGAACTTGTTGTAACTTGCTCAGTGGGAAACTGCTCACATTTTCCCAACTAACTCCTCATGATTAAATTGAGGCCAGCTACAAAGCCACCATGATCACTCTCTGAGAGGTCAGAGCAGGTAAACTGAGGACGGCATGAAGACCCATTCAGCGTGACTGGTGTCAGTGGAGGGAGAGATCAAAATTCTCTGGTGGATCTGCCTTGTAAAACGTCATTCTGTAAATACTTGGAGAATATAAGAAATAAAGTAAAAATAATTGAGAAATAAAATAATAAAATAATTTAGAAAAAAATCACATGCCAACTTCTAAGGTTTCTCTTTCTCTTTTCAAAACTTCAGAAGTACCAGAAGCTTTTTCCTTTTGGCCCAGATTGTTTTTCAGTGCTACTTCGGGACAGAAGGTATCGCTCAGGAGAGCCGTGTGCTGCCATTTGTGTCGGATCATTAACCTATGGCAGCACATTTCTTTTAAATCCTACAAGCATTTGACATTCTATCTTCTCTGACCCCATGACAACTGAGAGCAAAACTACACAACACTTAGTTTACAACCCATTCTGGTGTAGGTTGAATGACATTTGGTTCATTTGGTTCAAAGTACAGGCTTGAAAATGTCCAAGACCAACTATCTATCTATATCCATACAGATAGATATGGATACAGATGTAGGTATATATTTTCAAATTTATGTATAATGTATGGATATAGATATCTATCAATAAATAATCCACATGAAATTACAGATCTAAAATAAAAAGCCAATTTCACTGCCATACACACACACACACACACACACACACACACGCACGAATACATAAAATTTTATGTATCTACACAAAATCACCACATCTAAAGTGTAAATTACCCGAGAGCCAGGAGTCTACCAACTTCACAAATAGCTACTGCCCTGTGCACCGTGTCAACAGGGGAGTGAAGCCAAATGCAATAAAGACAAAGCCAGAGATTGTCAGCTTACCTGTAAGCAGAAATTATCACTCAGGTACTAAAAATAAACCACACTATTGCTCTAGAGAACTTATACCACTGGGATGGGCCCATGACATCTTTGCCGGAGTGCGGGTACAAATCAGCAAACAAAATGGCTTGTTTTTCTCTTGCTTTTTCATAGCTGAAGAAGAGTGAGGAAGGCATTGTAGTCTGTATAACTGCTCAGCCCAACCTTTACGCAGGAGCTGTTGCTGCTTCTTGAAATATATTATCTCTTGGATAAATAAAATGTGGTATACCCATACAAGGGGCTGTATTCAGCAATAAAAAGAAATAAAGTACCGATACATGCTCCAACATAAGTGAACCTTTCATCATGCTTAGTCACAAAGGACCATAATATTGTATGATTCCATTTATATGAAATGTTCAGAATAAGCAGATCTGTAGAGACAGAAGGTAGACTTGGGGTTACCAGGGTCTGGAAGGAGAAGGAGGTGGAGAGTGATCACTAACAAGTATAAGGTTTCTTTGGAAGGTGATGAAAATGCTCTTGACTTAGATCATGGTGATGGTTGCCCAACTGTGAATATATTAAAACCACAGAGTTGTAACACTTTACAGGGGTGAATTTTGTTTAAAAATACTAAATTTTAAAATAACTATCACCTTTAAAAACCTATAGCAGAAACAGAACCAACAATGAGGTGAGTAAATATGGTAGCTCTTTATCTTTCCAAGATTCTCAGCGAGCCCTGGGCATTTTAAGAGCTAGTTAAGCAACTGCTACAGCTGCAACGATACCTAAAATGAGGTAAATCGGGCACCTGGGGGGGGCTCGGTTGGCTTGACTCTTGATTTCAGCTCAGGTCATGATCTCACTGTTCTGTTAGTGAAATCAAGCCCTGCATTGGACTCTGTACTGACAGCACAGAGCCCGCTTGGGATTCATATTCATTCATTCTCTCTCTCTCCCTCTCTCTCTCTCTCAAAATAAAAACACTTTAAAAATAAAATGAGGCAAATCAAACATGGTAGGGAAATCCTGAGCACAAAAAAATGTGCAAAAATAAAAACACCCTACATACATATGACACAAAATCAAAATAACAGGAGTCGCTGTATGGGTGGATGAGTATTGAGGTGTCCTCTCATTCTCCTCTTGTTACTTAAAAGATAAGCCCCTGGGAAAGGAAGGAATTTGAAGTTTTGTTTCCTCATGACACATCAGATATAGCATATTTGGAGATTTCATAACCTTAACAAGGTAGTAACATATTTTAAGGTGCCATGCGTATTTCCCACCCTAGACACCATTTCCCTCTAGACACCACTGTGATAGCTATGAGCTGTGATTATCCCACCTCTTTAATGGGAAAGGAAGGTTCATTCTACAAAAACTCACTTACAGATAAACTAAGTGGCATTCACATCTTTCATAAAGTGAAACAGGTTGCTAGAAGGCCACCAATAGCCTCACTGCACGAAATACAATCAGGGAGCAAAGCTGAACAGAATAAAGACAAAGCCAGAAACTATCAGTCTATACAGTTTAACGATCAAATTATCTCTACCCCCTATAAAAGAAGGGCTCTACAGGGGTGCCTGGGTGGCTCCTTGGGTTGGTTAAGCATCCAACTCTTGATCTTGGCTCAAGTCATGGTCTCACAGCTTGTGCGATCAAGCCCCACATCGGGCTCTGTGCCAACAACACAGAACCTGCTTAAGATTCTCTCTCTCTCTGCCCATCTCCCGCTCATAGGTACACTCTCTCTTTCAAAATAAATAAATAAACTTTAAAAAGAAAAAAAAGGGGGGCTCTATGATCTCAGATCATCACACATTTACTTAGTGCCTGTCATGGTCACAAACAATGACAAGTGCTACTGGCAGAGAATATACAAAGGACGCCAGACTCCCTTCCCTCAAGTAACTTACACTTTAAATGTAGTGGTTTCCTATCTAGATGGCAGTGAAATTGAATTTAAAAGTTTTTGTTAAACAAACAAACAAAAAAAAAAAAAAAGTTTTTGTTAAACATTCAAAGGTGTCTTGTTATTTTCAAAGTACTCACTCTAGAATGATGTGTACCTACTTATTCCAAAGAAAACTCACTCATTAAAACTGTCACTCCACATGTGGAACTGGCTTTGAAATTACAGAAAAAAACTAGCTCATCATTTTATAGGCATACTTACACAGAACTGTGCCTGGCCAACAGTAAGTACTCTACAAGTGTCATATATATCCGAAGTGTCTTGTATATATCTGTGTGTGTGTGTGTGTGTGTGTGTATACACACACACACATATATATAACATATAATACATATGTGTGTATGCATTCACATACACACATGTATACAGTCACTAACCATCATATAAAATATTCCAAAGAATATACCTCAGACCTTGAAGGCAAGTTCAAAAAAAAAAAAAAACAAACAAACAAACCCAACAATGTTCTGAGAATGAGATCACCACAATGTTAGGTTAAATGTGTAATTTTCCAAGGTAATTATTGTGAAGACAAGTTTGAACACCTTACTTATTTAGATGTGTAAGTTATTACATTTGTTTGCTTTTAATGTCACACTTTATTTACATTAAAGATAACAAAATACAAGGTGATACAACTGCCAAATGAATATTACAGGCTATAAACCCTACAGAAATTCAAAAGAGGAGGATATAAACATCGTCATACATGAAAGAAGACAAGGCATCTTGTTAGCCATGGAGGATTTGAAAGGTTGCACACAGTACAACCCCTGCCAACAAAAAGTTTCAGATAAAGTTTCACAGAGGGAGGCTCAGCTACACCCTGAAGGATATACAGAATTCACATAGCTGGAAAGGAGCAGGAAGAACATTCCAAACTGGGGGGAGATTAAAATTGTCTACAGAGGGAATGGTAGACAAACGAGAAGATAAATCAAACTGTGGAGCTAAGAGAGCTTATTCCCTGAGCTTTATTTTAACAGGCCAGTGGTTGGATGAATCATTACCAAGTAAGAAATAAAGCAACACTACGCTAAAGGAAAAGTGTTCCCAAAAAAAGAGTCCTCTGTGCCACGTTGGTGTTTGTTCACATCCCTCAATCTAGCTGCTTGCTGGTTTCCATGGCTTGGATTTACCCATTTGGAAAAACAACCCCTCCTTTGACAATACCAAAATCACTACCTCTGTCTGAAATTAGACAAGAAATATACACATATTCCAGCCTCTGAGATGATCAACCCATCAAAAGTTAAGAATATGTCTTTTCACACATAATACCAAACAGCAATGGAAAACAAGTAATGAATTTTAAGTTAACAATGAAAAACACCTTAATATTGTCCATAAACCTCCAGCAAAGCTAAAATGCAGAAGACGGGCTAACCCAAGTACTGGTGAGGATGTACAGTTCCTGGAACCCTTCTATAACACTAGTAGGAGAGTAAGACAGTATGATCACTTGGAAAACGGATGAGAGTTTCTAATACAAAGTTAAACATACCCAAATGACCCAGAAATTCCACACGTAAGTATTTATCCAAAAGAAAGGAGTGTGTATGTCCACAAAAAGGCCTGCACAAAAACGTTGAGGTTGTACCACAAAGTGAATGAATTTAATACCAGAGTTGTACACCTAATAATGGTTAAGATGACAAATTTTAGTGTATGTTTATTTTACCACAAAAAAAAAAAAATGTTTACAGCAATTTAAAACTAGAAGCAATGCAAAGGTCTACCAACCTTAGAATAGATAAGCAAATTGTGACATACTCACATAATGGACTATAGCACAGCAATACAAAAGAATAAAGTACTGATCCATACAACAACATGGGTGAATCTCAAAAATATTGTGTTGAGCACAAAAAGTTGGAATCAAATGATTCTATTTATATGAAGCTCAAAAGTAAACAAAACTAATCCAAGGCTAGGGAAGGTCAAAATAGTGGTTCTCTTTGTTGGGGGAGGTGTATGGCCTGTCCAAGGAAACATGAAGGAACACTCTGGGGTAATGGAAATGTTCTATATCTTGATCTGGGTTCTTCCAAAAGGTAATAATTATAGGGGAAAAAAATTCATTATAAGCCATGCCCTTAAGATTTCACCGTAATCAATTATGCGTCAATAAAAACAAAGGAAGAAAAACAAAAATTGAACAGGTGGAACATCCCAGTAGTCTATTATACATGTGAAGTCCAAGGTTTACATTTTATCCAGCCCTTCCCAAATACTCTTATCACAAAATAAAGAGCACACAATAAAAATTCCCCCTGGGGTGTTGGAAGATCTATTCTGTTCAGGGCAAGAACTTTAAAGGTCTGATCGGAAAAGTTTAAGAAGAACATACAATTGATGCCTTGAGCCGTTTAGAAATTCACTGAATTTTTTAAATTCTAAATATATTTTATTCCTCTTAGGACCCAAAAAAAATTTTGACTATTTTTTTTTTTTTTTTAAGAAAAAGTTGAGGGGCACCTGGGTGGCTCAGTCAGTTAAGCGTCCTAACTTCATCTCAGGTCATGATCTCACGGTGAGTTCAAACCCCGCCCTGCCAGGCTCTGTGCGGACAGCTCAGAGCCTGGACCCTGCTTCAGATTCTGTGTCTCCCTCTCTCTCTGCCCCAACCCCCCGCTCCCGTTCTGTGTGTCTCTCTCTTTCTCTCAAAAATAAATAAATATTAAAAAATTTTTAAGGAAAAAGTTGGTAATAGTACAATAAATGTTAGTTCTCAACGTAAAATGGAGTGATGCAGTCTGACTCTCCGACCATAGTTTAAAAGCCAAGTAAAAGATCCAACTTCTAAAATTCTAAAGGAAATTTTCTAAAAGTTTCCTCAATATACGTTGAATTAATTAATTAATTAATGTAATCTCTACACCTCATGTGGGGCTCAAACTCAGAACCCCAAGATTAAGAGTCGCACACCCTTCCAACTGATCTAGCCAGGCACCTCTCCTCAAAATACTTTTAAATCCTTCACAGCATCATGAGGGAAATAAATCATCCACTCAAATCTATATTTTGAAGTTTAACAATAAGAGCAGTCACTTTTTTAAGTATGGCTGTAACTATTCCAAACAGTAAATCAGCTAATAGACGTCAACCTTATATAATAATGACCTATTCATAATCTATAATTATCTTGTTTATGTACCTGTTCACGGTATCTCCCCTGCCAGAATGGAGCTCCAAAAATCCAGGGATATCACTACTTGTTTTCTTAACAGCTATACCCCCCACACATAAAACAGTACCTAGCACACAATAGGCATTAAGTATTTTCCCATAAATGATCAGTTATCTACTAGACTATCCACAGTGCAGAAACTAGGAAACAAGAATAAGAGCAGTTATTTACAACCAACCAGCCCATTTGCAATGTTTCTATACAGAAACTGAGCCTCAAAGAGTTTTCTTTCTTCCCCTCTCCTTTTCAACCCTCCTTTCCCAGCTGCCATTCCTTCCTCTAAGAAGGACATTCTAAGAGTTAACCAACTCTCTTGTGTTACCAAATAATGGAGTATCCTTGGGTTAATCACACAATTTCAATGTTTCTCTCTTTAACAAAAAGACACTGGAGGAGATTCATACCTAAGTAGACACCATGGCGCTTGGTGCTAAGAACAGAGGTGAAAGACCAAGTTCTAGCTGCCCCGAGATTATAGTGAGGCAGACAGAGGAGTATTTAACAAAGAAAGATAAATTCTCTGACAAAAGCATGCATGGCATGCCATGAAAACACAAACACAACACAAAACCCAGCTAAAAAGGCAGAGGTGAGGAGGGTCACTTTCTAGAAGACTCCGCACTTGAGAAACTAATAAAATCCAAGACAAAGAGCAGGGGGGATTTCAGAGACAGGCAATGGTTCATCCAAAGGAAATACAGCTAACCCTTGAACAACGTGGGTTGGAAGTGCTCTGGTCCCCTTACGTGTTTTGGTTTTCTTTTCCAGTAAATACAGCACAGTTCTGTACATGTACTTCCTCTTCCTTATGATTTTTTATTAACATTTCCTTTTCTCTAGCTTACTTGATTATAAAAATATAGTATATAACGCACACAACATACAAAATATACATTAATTACTGTTTATGTTATAGTATCAGTAAGGCTTCCAGTCAACAGTAGGCTATTAGTAGTCAAGTTTTGGAGAAGTCAAAAGTTACATGCATGTTTTCAAGTGCATGGGAGGTGGCGGGGGGAGGGTGGATAGGCACCCCTAATCCTCATGTTGCTCGAGGGTCAACTGTAGTTTGATGTATCTGGACTATAGGGTGTGGGTGAAGGAATAATTGAAGATTAAGGCTGGAACAGTACATAAGGGATGGCATTCTGGTAATATAATGAATAAAAGCCTAGACGGGAACAGTACTGCAGGCAAGGGTTGGTTGTAGGGTTATTTTAGGAATAAAAAAGAAAACCGATGGAGCCCTAACTAGAAGAAGAGCTCCTAGAACCTCTTCCACTTCTGATTGTCTTCTTTGTTCCTCGGTGACCATTCTTGCCCAGAGCTTCACTTATTCTCTACCCCAAAGTCGTATCACTCTAGACCTATATACCCAACCTTAAAATATTTAGCTCTTCTTTGAAATTTCAAAGGTCTTTCAAACTCAACGTATCCAAAAGTAAACTCATGACCTCATCCCAGAACCCAGTCCTCTCCCTTGGTTTCCCATCTCTGCAAATGGCAGCACACTCCACTCATGTGGCCAAGCTGGAAACCTAGGAGGCACCCTCAACATCTTCTGTATCTTGTCCCTCATCCCCTGCTCTAATCTCTCACCATGTCCTTCCTGTCAGTCTCCTCTCTAAATAGTCTTAGTTTGTCTACTACTCTCCTTTTCCACGACCACCACCACAGTTTGGGTTTCTACCATCTCTTGCCTAAACCACTGCAACAGGTTTACATTCTCTATTTCTTTATTCCCTCCTTCCCTTCCAACCTATTCTCAAGTTGTAACCACAGTTTGCTCATTTTGAATGTTTATCAGCCTGCCTCACTCTTTAATACCCTCCTACCAACCCCAGAAGCTCTAGAAAGCCCCTGCTGATGTTACTCACTATATGCTTGCCAGCACCTCACTCCCGATGGAGAGAACACTCAAAAAAGTGTTTGAGCCAAGGGATATAAGAATTTTAAGATTTTGGAAGGAATCAACACCAAATGGTACTAAAAGGTTCAACAGGTAAGGGCTAAAAAGTGCCCCCTCAAGCTACCATGAAGGATATCATTTAGTGACCTTGTCCAGAACAACTTTGGCGGAGTTGTGGGAACAGAAATCAGACAACAATGGATTGAGGAGAGACTGGGCAGAAGGGAACCAGAAATAGGTTGACCACATTCTTCCAAAAACCTGGATGGCAAAGAAAACAGTCTAATAATAGCTGCAGCGGGGGGGGGGTGGGGGTGGGGGGGGGGGCGGCAAAAGATTTAGGGATGAGTTTGGTTTTGTTTTGAAGTTGGGAGAGACCTGTGTGCATAAACACATGATGAAGAGAAAGAACCAGGAGAGGAAGAAGGGGGAAATCAGAAAAGAAACAGATCATAAAGTCCCTGAGGCCAGAAGAGCTGGGACCAGTGAGCCACCAATCAAAGAATTAAAATTCGCCTTTTGCTGATCCTAAGGGAAAGGGAAGAAACATGGAGTTAGATTCAGAAGAGTCTGCAGGTGAAAAAGGACGATGTGGTGGTTCTTCTAGTTTCTTCTTAAAGGATATATAAGGGTTCTTCCAGCTCTATAAGAGGCCTTTTCCCGCTCTGTGTCGTACAAAATACAGAACCAAGTACAGCATGTATATTCTATTTATCGGACACCAAGAGCGATGTTTGATGTCTGCTACTGGTTCTAGAATTCTAGTCCGCCTCTTCCCCTACCAACATCAGCCATCCTTTACTGGTGTAAAGCCTATCAGAGAAAAAGGGCTCCCAATCATGGTCTCCAGAAACTGGTGGTAACTGTTCCCAAATCTGAATTCAGTAGAGCAGTGCTAGAAAACTTTTTATAGGTTTTATCCTGAGAATGACTACTATTTTCCATTTCTTGTGCCCTCTGCTCAGTAGAACGTAGAGAGCCTGGTATAGCTGTTACTGTGTATTCCTTTAAAGAAAGCTACTCAAAGCCCTCTCATGGGTGATTTTATGCATTGGCAAAAAGGTCATAGCTTTTCAGCAGGAAAATAAAACAACAGTTCTCTTTGGGGTCAGCCAATAGTTTATCAGCTGCTCATCAGAAAAAGAAAAAAAAAAAAGCAACAACAATCGTTTAAAAGGACACACATAGTAAGAATGGGAGAAAATGGGTACCGGAAAGAGCTGTTGACATTAAATTAAAATTTTAAATTAATCCCTTGTCACTTTAATAGTGCTGCCACATAATGGAAGATGTGTGTTTGTTTTCCAAGGGGGAAAAGTGTCCAGAAATTTGCACTCATCACTCCCTTAACTGTTATCAGGGAAGAAGCACAGGCTTACTCTGTCCAGCTGGACTTGGGGTAGTGTAAACAACTTTGCTAAATTGCTTGGCAGAACGTATCTGCAACAAATCATTAAATTCTAGAATTCACTCTATTAAAATCAAATCATTAGCCAAGAACAATTAACAGGCAACTATTTTCATGCAAAACAGATATAAAATAAAAATCAAGAGCAATACATATGGATGATTCTTTTTCATTCATAATTTTAGATGGTGCATAATGCAGACTATTGTTTCAGATCTTTGTTGCCCTCGGACAGCCATCTCTCTACAATGTAGAGTATTGTTTGAATACTGGAACAACCCAAGCTTTTTCTGTGTATCTAAAAGTCCCTGGATTAACATCCAAAAAAATCTGGCACTGCAACAAAGTTGACTTGTAACAAGTCTCAGCCTTTAAGCAAATTGCTTATTAATGCAGAACGAAAGTCGTTGTTCAGATCCTAACTAAGGTATGTTTCTCAAGTGTCCCCCAACTCTGCATTCACCAAAACTGGGCAGAATTTCTCAAACGCACCATTTCCCATTACAGCCTGGATAACAGAAGGCTTTGACAGGTGATGAAGACTGTGAACAAAACACTGGCTGAAAACAAAGTTTGGACCAAACTCTGTTTAAAAGTGACCAGCAGGTGAGCAAGAAGGATGCTGGGGCATCCACACATGTTCCACAGCCAAGATTCTCCACACCTGAAGATAAGCTGGCTTCATATGGAAAAGACAAAGACATCTCCATTGTAAAAAGTCTCATAAGTAAGACACAAAAGAAGACATAGAAAATAATTCTGATTATACAGGGCTTAAAAAAAAAAAACAAAAACAGACAAAACTTTGTGATGACCTCTTGGGGCTGAGAGGAATATGACAGGGAGAGAATACTTGAGGGAGGTGATTGATTATTTCCTGACATGGTAGTGATTACAAGGTTGTTCCTTTTTAAATTACACATATGTTTCATGCATGTTTATGTACATAAAACACATTTCATAATAAAAAATGTTGAGAGAGAGAGAGAGAGAGAGAGAGAGAGAGAGAGAGAGAGATAACCCAAGACTTAATACATACCAGCAGAGCACAGGCTTTCCATATACATTTAAGAGAATGGATACTGGGTGGGAAAAGGACAGAACTGTTTTCTGCCATCACTTACTAAATATACCTGTTTATTATGTTTAGAGACTTCTTTGCAAACAAACAAGTAAAATATTAAAGAGTTCAGAAAGATCATTTAAATGGCCACAAATTAAAGATAACTTTAAGAATAGATTTTCTATTTTACTTAAGGGAAATAAACATTCTTTCAACTAGTAGTAATTCACATTGTTAGGATTTAAACATAATCTGTATATAATACCCTGAAATTAAAACAATCTATAGTATTTTTTTTTAAAGGGGGGGGTGGGAAGTGCAGAAAAGGCGGCAAGATAACAAAGCAAACTGAAGGAAATAATTCCTTAGAATTTAGCAGAACACAACATTCAGGAAGGCAAAGAGAGAACAAATGGAGAACGTAAAATCGTTTTCAGACTCTACTTTTAAAATTAAGTGTCCGTGGCTGAAGTTTTGGGGGGGAGGGGGGCATAGGGGGTGGCCGATATATGAGTTGATTAAAAAATATAACAGGGAGAGGGACTATTTTGTAGAACAAACTGATATGGCTGAGCAAGACTAGAAAATACTTCCAATGAGCTCAGTATGCACTACAGAGATCCCACTAAACATAAACAGTCATTGAATAAATGCTCAGATAAGGAGATAAAACAAATCTAGCCAGAAACAATCCCTGGTAAGACTGGTTTTATAGATTTGTATACATGCATAAGTGCTAAGTCTGGATCCAATTTCTTCAGACAAAACCAAGTTTTCTGCAACAGCCTCACAATTGAGCAGAGCAAGGCTGTACTGAGAGGTCTGGAATCTTCTCACATGCTGAGGGGGATTTTTTTGTATCTTATGGCATGTTTAAAAAAAATCTTTACAGCAACAAATCCAAACACGCTAGGAATAGAAGGCCATGCAGACAATAGGGAAGGGAAGGAGGAAGGAAGGAAGAGAAATCTGCCTTCCAAAACAAAGCCATGTGTAGGCTCCAAGAGATAAACAGCCAAGTAAAATAATCCTTCCAGAGGAGAGTAGAGAAACGAGGGCGGGGAGCTAGAAGGAAGGAGGCTATAATCACACCTTCCCTTCACAAACTATAATTTGAAGAAATACAAACTGGCCAGATCTCTCGAAGGAGATCTCTTGGGCTCACCTGGGCATGTTGTACTAACCAAGCTCCTTTCAGCCTTCCTCTCCTCTGCCTTCTCCTTCGGGTCTCGTCTCCTCCCCTCCCCTTCCCCCTCTCCCTGTCCCTCTTCCTCTCCCACTCTCTCCCTCTCTCTCTCCTCACTCCTGACCCTCTCCTGCAAATAAAATGGTAAAGTAAAACCAATTTCCACAGCAAAATAGTTGCAGATGTTCTACTTCGGAATACACCTCTGGATCAAGAGCTGGTCACTTGATACGCAGGCCTGGGGAACAGAGGGGGGTTCAAATGGCTCTGCTCTGTGGCCTTTTCACCTTGACAGTACCCAGTGCTCTAAGTTTTCCTGATGCCTCTGAACTCATTAGACAAAGGACACTAAACTGCTGTTGGTTAGACAGGCAGAAAACAAAAGAAATCCCTCACCTAACCTCGTATCCCTGGCAGAGTCTCAGGCCACAACTCTTGTGTGCATTTTCCTTTCGATTCCAGAAAATTAGTTTAAGTGCAGCCTGTGATGAAATAAGTGATAATTATGTTCTAAGACAACGAACAGCTCAAAATCTGAGGAACTCAGAATCTTAAGCTTTCCGATGATTGCAATATACAATTTATTCTTACTTTCTCCCAATATAAATCGCACTATTAAATTAAAAGGGGAGAATTCTTCTACCAAATTACACACTAATGGCTCTTAACCCATAATTAAAGTATCACTAACAGCAGCTTAAAGCCACGGCCAACCATGAGCACATTTATTAGGACCTATGTTTTCAGCACCACGTAATTATGTAAATATAACCATCAGCCATCTTGAGAAAAATCAATGGTCTAACCAGTTCCCTGCTCCCTTGGGAAAACACTCTTGGTAAAGTGGCATTACACAGGGCCTCCTGCTCTGCACAGTCAGAAAAAAAGTAAGCAAACCTAAGCACCAGAGCAGAAGAAGCACAAATTCCAACAAGGCTGGTCACCCAGCGTCCTCATGACTCTTTCCTGAACATCACAACAGCCTGGAAACCCAGACCAGCAACTGGCTTCACAGCAATGAGGACTCCAGGACAGGTTTGCTGTGTGTTGTAATCCAAGATGCCACCCCTGTGGCTGGGAGCTGGGAGCACCCCCAGGACCAAGCACAGTCCCTATCATAGAGGGGCTATTAATTAAGAAGACAAGGCATAAAATAATCTTGGAGGCAGGAGTGCTGTAGAAAAATCAGAGACTAATCAAACCCACTGAATCCCCACCACAGCTCATTTCTGCCACGAACTTTCTGAATACACTTGAATGGACAACTTACCTCTCTGGGCTTCAGTTTCCTTGGCCAAAAAAAAAAAAAAGTCAAATGTCTAAGATCTATCTAAGGCCCTGTACAGCTCTGCAATTATGAGATAATTAGAGAATACAAGATTTTTATAATGAAGTGCTAAACTGTACAGTAGGGACTACACCACCAGTGGAGAGATTTCATGGATTTTTTGAGTCAGCCACTTACTGTGAGCCAAATCGGGCACCATGCCAGGACTCCAGGATGCAGTAGTGCCCAAGACAGACTGTCCTGCCTTCATGAAGCTTTCCAGTCTACTAGTGGATTATTCTCAGGAGTTCACAGGGGAAAAACGAAGGCTGAGGTTGGCCTATGACCTCTTCACGGAGATAGAGGCAAAATTGGGGTTCGAGTGGGTGTAATTTGAACATTCAATAGGGTCATAAGTTAACTATTGAGGGTTGTGGAAACAAACCATAAAGGTTTTGAAGAGACACATTAACACAAGCAGAGTTCTGCTAATTTGCCCATTACCAATGAAGGTAATTGGTTTGCAGAAATCATATTCTTTCTGTCCTTTGCCAATCTTCTCCTTCTCCTACCAGTGGGCCCCACCCCAAACCTTCTTCCTTTATTTCTTTTTCAATTATGCTTACAGACTACTAAGGTGAAAGCAGCAGTCACCGAGCAGAGTCCACATCTGAGCCACTGGAGTCTCTTTCCATGTGGGATTTCAGAAAGGCCTTGTATGCTACAAGATAATTGGCTAAAAAAGATCTAGTTGTGGGAACACTGCCACAGAGGCTGAAGAAAGACAGTGCAGACACATGGTTTATTTAGCAGAGTAGAGCCAAGTACAATACACAGGAATATGGTATGATTGACCTAGAGAATAAGAACAACCATCAACATCTTGATTTGTAAAACCAAAACTTCAGAAAATTAAATTGTCCCTTATTCTTAAGAGATGTAAAACTTGCCTGTGTCCTAAGTGAAATCAAATGCTGCCTACAACTGTACGTTCCATTTTCCAAATAACTTCCCTGGAATGCTGGTGAGCTGCTATGTTTAATACAAACATTTCCAAAGTACTGGATTTACAATAATAGTAAAGGTTCCTACTTTTCTTACCAAAAAAAAAAAATCCCATCTGAGATTTATGTTCATCTTCAAAAACACCCTTTGAGTTCAGAGCAGATGTGTGCAGTGTTTATACTAAGAAAACCACTAGGGCATAAACTACCCACTATAAACACCACTCGAATTTTGCTGTGCTTTTCTTCATTTCCTGTGTATTTATTTTGGTGTTAAAATAATGTTAACTTTCGTAGTAAGGAAAATAGCAGCAGATGTTTAAACCAAACAGACTATGGCAAATCATCCTACGTATCTACTCAACTTTCAAAATCAAAGTTTCTTCCTCCCAAATAGCCAGGGGGCTGCAAGCAGACTACTTTCGAGTATCATTACACACTACGGAACAACAAATCAACCTGGACAAGTTTTCCATAAGCTTTTCCTCACTACCCCCAACTGGAGATATAAAAAATTAATGTGGTATCAATTTCCTCGCAATCCCTATACTCCTCTCTTAGCCTGATCATTACGTTCTGTTTTGAAAATATCATATTACTCAACGACAAAGACAAGCCAACAGATATTGCCTTAAAAGTTTTGATTTCCTGTTCACTGAAAAAAAGAAAAGTTTAAAAAACTACAGTATGTTAATTTCACAAGCAACATTTTAAAGGAGTGTCTGCCTTTTAAATGAGTGACTTCAGAAGCAACAGGCTACTCAAAGAAGCAGATTCAAAGAAAGCAATTCACCAAAAATCTCTTTAATGGAACAAGCAGGAGTTTAAAAATATATACCTTAAAAAAAAATTCTTAAGTATGAGATCTTTATCCACAGAGTTAAGTAAAAAACAGTATGAATGAGATTTTATTTTCCTTGAAGGGGAAAGGGTTAGTTTTCAATTGATTAGACAACAGGCCTGCAATTTTTACATGAAAAATTCAAGTTTCTTCAATGTTTTCTTTTTCAAAAGAAACATTCAGTTCACTATTAAGAGAAAACATGGAAACTACCCGTCCTGAATCAGAAAGGAGATGTCTCCTCCTCGATTTGTATGTGGTTACAACAAAAAACACTCCTTCTGCCAAGCTGAATTCCCCCGGAGATGCCTCTCCGGCCACTCAAACCCTGGCCATTACCACTTTTTCAAATCGCACGTAGATAATGTTCCAACAGATTAAGAAATCACTTTTTCTCTTCTTCCTACTAACAGAGACAGCTTGAAACACTACAAGCCAGTGGGGAAACACCTCATGGATTAGCAGGAGGCAATAAACAATAAGAATTTAGCGTAGGTTCTTTCTTTCTTTCAATTTAGCTTTCTGGTTGGTGCATTGTGCAATCACTTCCACAAGGGACTGGAGTGTGGAGGGAACATCCTTCAATGTCAGAACTCTCTCAGCGCTGTACAGGAAATGGGAAGTCAGACAAAGAGCCAGTCTGTGCTTTGTGACATGGGTGCCCTTCCAGTTCCCTAAACTGAACAGAAAAATTCTTCATTGTTTGGGACAATCACTCCTGAAAACAAAAACTCACTGTAACTTTCCGTTCCCCTCTCCATGAAAATCCAAAGCACTGACTGCAATACAGTATAAATACTGTCCACAGTGTAGGTTTAAAATAAGTATCAAAGCAGGGAAAGAAAGAAAGAAAGAAAGAAAGAAAGAAAGAAAGAAAGAAAGAA